>NC_083226.1:176049641-176093205 GCF_032191835.1 Heteronotia binoei
ACTGATGAAGTGGAAACACGAAAGGCGTCTATTATATTATTGTAACTAGTGACTTGTATGCTGTATTAGTAAAACACTATGGGCTCTGTTTATAAGGATTTTATTGTATCGTATGGTTGCCAATGTGGACTTTTGTGTCAAATATATTGATTAAGCCTGAAGCAGTTTTATATTTTAAAAGCATGTAAATATATTAAAGAAGTATTTGAAAAGTAATAAAAAGTCTGGTAGCCTATTCGTATCACAGTCAAGTTGTGTGTGTTTTTGTATATATCCTCGCTGTGATCCCTTTGTTGATTATGCTAATCCCCAGGTGGGGGCAGGGGATCCCCCAGTTTGGAGGCCCTCCTCTCACTTCAGGGTCATCAGAAAGCAGGGGGAGGGAAGGGAAATGTCTGCTGGGAACTCTATTATTCCCTGTGGAGACTTATTCCTATAGAAAATAATGGAGAATTGCTCCATGGGTATCTGGGGCACTGGGGAAGCGGTTGTTTGAGGTAGAAGCACCAAATTTTCAGTATAGTATCCAGTGCCTCCCCCAAAAATGCCCTCCATGTTTCAAAAAGATTGGACCAGGGGGTCCAATTCTATGAGACCCCAAAAGAAGGTGCCCTCATCCTTCATTATTTCCTATGGAAGAAAGGCATTTAAAAGGTGTGCGGTCCCTTTAAATGTGATGCCCAGAACTCCAGTTATGCTTGTCACACCCTTGCTCCTGGCTCCATCCCCAATGTCTCCTGGCACCACCCCCATGTCCCCAGATATTCCTTAAATTGGACTTGGCAACCCTATTCCAGAGTGAATGGTTGGCTGCTGTGTGAAACAAGAAGCTGGACTAGATGGACCACTGGTTTCATCCAGCTGCTTTTTTTTCATGTTCTTGTGAATACCTCAATCTCTATGTAGGCTTGCCAGTTTGAGATTAGGAAACACCTGGAGACATGGTAAATGAAGCCCAGAAAGGCAAGGTTTGGGAGGAGTGGGACCTCAGAAGGGTATAATACCATAGAGTCCACCCTCCAAAGGATCCATTTTCTCAAGAGGAAGCAATCTTGGTCATCTGGAGATCAATTGTCACCGCACGAGATCTCACGAACCACATGAGGGTCAGCAAACCTACCCTTATGCCCTACTGTTCGTTCTCCAGGAGAATTGGTTGGCCACTGTGTCAGACAAGATGTTGGACTAGATGGAACCTCACTGTTCTGATCAGAAAGGCTCTTCTGATGTTCTTATGAAGGCCTCAGCCTCTATGTCATGTTGTTGGCCCTCCAGAGGAACTGGTTGGCCACTGTGTGAGACAAGATGCTAGACTAGATGGACCCTCACTGGTCTGATCCAGAAAGGCTCTTCTGAAGTTCTTATGAAGGCCTCAGCATCTATGCGTTGTGGTTGACCCTTCAGAGGAACTGGTTAGCCACTGTGTGAGACAAGATGTTGGACTAGATGGACCCTCACTGGTCTGATCCAGAAAGGCTCTTCTGATGTTCTTATGAAGGCCTCAGCCTCTATGTCGTGTTGTTGGCCCTCCAGAGGAACTGGTTGGCCACTGTAACTGGTTGGCCACTGTGTGAGACAAAATTGTGGACTAAATGGACCACTGGTCTGATCCAGCATGCTCTTATGGAGGCCTCAGCCTTTTATGCCCTTTTTTTTGCCTTCTAGAGGAACTGGTTGGCCCCTGTTGTGATACAGGATGCTAGATTAGATGGACCCTCACTGGTCTGATCCAGCAGGGCTCTTCTTATGTTCTTATGAAGGCCTTGACCTCTGTGCCCTGTTGTTGGCCCTCCAGAGGAACTAGTTGGCCAGTGTGAGACAAGATTCCGGACTGGATAGACTACTGATCTGATTCAGCAGGGCTCTTCTAGTGTTCTTATGGAGGCCTCAGCCTCTAGGTCCTGTTGTTGGCCCTCCAGAGGAACTGGTTGGCCAGTGTGTGAGACAAGATTCCGGTCTAGATGGACTACTGATCTGATCCAGCAGGGCTCTTCTGATGTTCTTATGGAGGCCTTAGCCTCTATGTCCTGTTGTTGGCCCTCCAGTGGAACTGGTTGGCCAGTGTGTGAGACAGGATGCTGGACTAGATGGACCACTGGTCTGACCCAGCAAGGCTCTTCTGATGTCCTTGCGTTCTCATTCTCTGCCTTCCGAAACATCAAAACTTTCAACCAAAAGCCTCCCGCCGCCGCCGTCTAGTCTTCAAGCTACAATGTGTCATCCATAGCTGTGGTCTTGTCTCCTGCCAGACGTCTCCCCCCACCATCACCCCGTCCTTTCCTCTTTTCATGTCGAGGCGATTTGTCAGCATGCTGAATATATCCGGCTCCGGAACGAGCCTCATTACAGGCCTGCACAAAGACAAGGGAGGTGGAGAAGGATGACAAGGTTTTGCATTAATTGCCTAGCTATCTAGTGTTCTGGGGGGCACCCAAGCATATAATAATTTAAGTAGAGTTGCAGCGAGTTGGAAGTTCCCGCTTCTTATAATGTTTTGCAAGCTGATTTCCTATTATAGCACAGTCGGTATTTCTTTGTAGAGCCCTGACAGAAAGCTGCAGGTGGGCCCCCGGCTTTTGTCCTGCTAGTAACATATTTTCAACGCTCCATTAACCAGCCAGGAAGTCAACGCTCCATTAACCAGCCAGGAAGTCAGCTGGTACCACCAGCATCAACCACAGTGTAACACACACACCCTCCCCACAAGAGCTGAGACAGCCTGTGCAATAACCATCCGGACGACAGGTTTTCTTTTGCAAAAGGTGGAGTGTTAAGATCTCTAAAGTGGAGGATGGATGGCTGGATGGATGGATGGATGGATGGATGGATGGATGGATGGATGGGAGGGAGGGAGGGAGGGAGGAAGGAAGGAAGGAAGGAAGGAAGGAAGGAAGGAAGGAAGGAAGGAAGGAAGGAAGGAAGGAAGGAAGGAAGGAAGGAAGGAAGGAAGGAGGGAGGGAGGGAGGATGGATGATGGATGGATGGATGGATGGATGGGGAGGGAGGGAGGAGGGAGGATGGATGGGAGGGAGGAAGGAAGGAAGGAAGGAAGGAAGGAAGGAAGGAAGGAAGGAAGGAAGGAAGGAGGGAGGGAGGGAGGAGGGAGGGAGGGAGGGAGGAGGAGGATGGGAGGGAGGGAGGGAGGGAGGGAGGATGGATGGATGGATGGATGGATGGATGGGAGGGAGGGAGGATGGATGGATGGATGGGAGGGAGGGAGGATGGATGGATGGGAGGGAGAGGGGGAGGAAGGGAGGGAGAGAGGAAGGAAGGAAGGGAAGAAAGGAGGGAGGGAAGGAGGGAGGATGGATGGATGGGAGGGAGGAAGGAAGGAAGGAAGGAAGGAAGGAAGGAGGGAGGGAGGGAGGGAGGATGGATGGGAGGGAGGAAGGAAGGAAGGAAGGAAGGAAGGAAGGAAGGAAGGAAGGAAGGAAGGGAGGGAGGGAGGATGGGAGGGAGGGAGGATGGATGGATGGATGGATGGATGGGAGGGAGGGAGGAGGATGGATGGATGGGAGGGAGGGAGGGGAGGGAGGAAGGGAGGGAGAGAGGAGGAAGGAAGGAAGGGAGGAAAGGAGGGAGGGAAGGAGGGAGGATGGATGGGAGGGAGGGAGGGAGGATGGATGGATGGATGGATGGGAGGGAGGGAGGGAGGGAGGAAGGAAGGAAGGAAGGAAGAAGGAAGGAAGGAAGGAAGGAAGGGAGGGAGGGAGGGAGGATGGGAGGGAGGGAGGATGGATGGATGGGAGGGAGGAAGGGAGGGAGAGAGGAAGGAAGGAAGGCAGGAAAGGAGGGAGGGAAGGAGGGAGGATGGATGGATGGATGGATGGATGGGAGGGAGGGAGGGAGGGAGGAAGGAAGGAAGGAAGGAAGGAAGGAAGGAAGGGAGGGAGGGAGGAGGGAGGAAGGGAGGGAGGATGGATGGATGGATGGATGGATGGATGGATGGAGGGAGGGAGAGAGGAGGAAGCGAGGGAGGGAGGGAAGGAGAGTGGGGGAGGGAGGGAGGATGGATGGATGGATGAAATTGCTGAGCAGTCAGGTTAGAACGGATAGAAGGAAGTACTTCTTCACCCAAAGGGTGATTAACATGTGGAATTCACTGCCATAGGAGGTGGTGGTGGCTACAAGCATAGCCAGCTTCAGGAGGGGTTTAGATAAAAATATGGAGCAGAGGTCCATCAGTGGTTATATATATATTGGCCACTGCATGACTCGTGGGCATTCAATGAAATTGCTGAGCAGTAGGGTTGGAACGGATAAAAGGAAGTACTTCTTCACCTAAAGGGTGATTAACATGTGGAATTCACTGCTACAGGACGTGGCGGTGGCTACAAGCATAGCCAGCTTCAAGAGGAGTTTGGATAAAAATATTGAGCAGAGGTCCATCAGTGGCTACTAGCCACAGCATATCATTGGAACTGTCTGGGGCAGTGATACTCTGTATCTTGGTGCTTGGGGGGGGAGGGTAAAGTGGAAGGGCTTCTAGCCCCACTTGTGAACCTCCTTTTTTTGGCCACTGCATGACACAGTGTTGGACTGGAGAGGCCATTGGCCTGATCCAACATGGCTTCTCTTATGTTCTTATGTGACACAGAGTGTTGGACTGGATGGGCCATTGGCCTGATCCAACATGGCTTCTCTTATGTAGCTCAGTATTTCTCATTCTAACCAGCAGAATTGCCAAGCTCCTGGAATTCCAACTGATTTGCAGACTATAGAGATTATTTTCCTTTGGGATCATGGCTGCTTTGGAGGGTGGACTCTAGGACATTCCCTCCCTGCGGAGGTCACGCCGCTTCCCAAACCTTGCCTTCCCCAGACTTCATCCTCAAATCCCCAGGAATTTCTCAGACTGGAATTGGTAACCCTATCAGCACTCAGTAGGGCTGCCAGCTCTGGACTGGGAAATACCTGGTGATTTAGTGGGTGGGGTTTGGGGAGGGGAGGGGAGGGGCTTCAATGGGCATGATGCCATGGAGTCCACCTTCCAAAACCACCATTTTCCCCAGGGGACCGATCTTTGTCACTGGGAGATCATTTGAAGTCCCAAGAGATCTCCAGCCGCACCTGTAAAAACGGTTTTGTTGTTGTAAGAAGTTCTAAGTTAATTTAGGATTCTTGTGAAATAGCAGTCTTATTCCAGTAGTATACACCAATCGATGTTCCCTCTAAGCTGCAGAGTCTTGTGAGCAAAATTCTGCTTTGTGAGCTACTGGCAGGCCTCGGATTCAGCGGAGCTCACAGGAGCGCAGCTCCTGAACCTTTCTGAGAGTTCCACTTCCTCCTTCCCACCTGGTCCATTGAATAGTAGGTGGAGCTGGATAACAATCCTTGGATGAGTTCCACCACCTATTTTTCTACAAAACGACCCCTGAATAAAGCCCATTGTGAGGGGAAATACAATTACTAGGAATAAGGCCAGGACTTGGATTCAGCAGGAGCTCACAGGAACGGAGTTCCTGAACCTTTCTGAGAGTTCCTCCTCCTCCTCCTCTTCTTGTCCATTGAATAGTAGTGCAGCTGCATAACAATCCCTGGATGAGCTCCACCACCTATTTTTCTACAGTTGTGAGCTACTGGCATTAAAGTTGTGAGCTACTGTATAAATTATTGTGTTCTGGGGCCATTTTTCCTAAGACAAAAAGGTGCGAGCTGGAGGCTAAAAATCTGTGAGCTAGCTCACGCGCACTCAGCTTAGAGGGAACACTGATCCCAAAATACCTGGTAAGTTCCATAGACTTGGCTCTTGAGGATTCTTTGTCTGACCCTTTCAAGAAAAGCTCAGGACAATAGAAGTGGGAGTACCTTGAATTGGACTCTAGACAAAATGTGATTTAATATACGGTGAGATCCCATTTTATTTTATGAAATGCCAGTCCCTGAGTGAGCTGCCTGAGGAAGGATTCATTCCGAAAGCGGATAGAAGCAGCGGTCCGGTTGCAAGCACCCCTGTTTGGGAATTATTGGACTTCGGGAAATCCTACAAACAAAGAAAGGACATTGCACATCGTCTTTGTAAAATGGACTGTACGACATTTATACATCAATATGTGAATATTACCATGGTTTAATAAGGTTGCCAATCCCCAGGTGGGGGCAGGGATCCCCCCAGTTTGGAGACCCTCCCCCGCTTCAGGGTCATCAGAAAGCGGGGGGAGGGGAGGGAAATGTCTGTTGGGAACTCTGTTATTCCCTAGGGAGATTTATTCCCATAGAAAATCATGGAGAATTGACCTGCGGGTATCTGGGGTTCTGGGGGGGGGCTGTTTTTGGGGGTAGAGGCACCAAATTTTCAGTATAGCATCTAGTGCCTCTCCCCAAAATACCCCCCAAGTTTCAAAAAAGATTGGACCAGGGGGTCCAATTCTATGAGCCCCAAAAGAAGGTGCCCCTATCCTTCATTATTTCCTATGGAAGGAAGGAATTGAAAAGGTGTGCCGTCCCTTTAAATGTGATGGCCAGAACTCACCCCTTTGGAGTTCAATATGCTTGTCACAGCCTTGATCTTGGCTCCACCCCTAATGTCTCCTGGCTCCACCCCCGAAGTCTCCTGGCTCCACCCCCAAAGTCCCCAGATATTTCTAGCAGGAGCTCCTTTGGATATTAGGCCACACACTAGGGTTGCCAAGTCCAATTCAAGAAATATCTGGGGACTTGGGGGTGGAGCCAGGAGACTTTGGGGGCGGAGCCCGGAGCAAGGTGTGACAAGCATAATTGAACTCCAAGGGAGTGCTGGCCATCACATTTAAAGGGACAGCACACCTTTTAGAATGCCTTCCTTCCATAGGAAATAATGAAGGATAGGGGCACCTTCTTTGGGGGCTCATAAAATTGGACCCCCTGGTCCAATCCTTTTGAAAGCTTGGGAGGTATTTTGGGGAGAGGCACTAGATGCTATACAGAAAATTTGGCACCTCTACCTCAAAATACAGAGCCCCTGACACCCGCGGATCAATTCCCCATCATTCCCTATGGGAATCGTTCCTGGAGGTGCATAATGGCTGTGGGGGTGGAGCTTCCCCGCCGGCCAGCTGGCTGGGGGAGGGGGGAGCCTGTAAAAACCAGGGGATCCCCCGCTGGGACCTGGGGATTGGGAAGCCTACCACACACCTTGTTGTTCAGTCGCACAGTTGAGTCCGACTCTTTGCGACCCCATGGACAAAGTCACACCAGGCCCTCCTGTCTTCCACCATCCTCCCAAGTCTGTTCAAGTTCGTGATAGTTACATCAGTAGCGCTGTCCAGTCGTCTCATCCTTTGCCGTCCCCTTCTTCTTTTGCCTTCTGTCTTTCCAGCTTCAGGGTCTTCTCGAGTGATTGCTCCCTTCTCATTTGGTTGGCCCGAGTATTTGAGCTTCAGCATCAGCATCTGACCTTCCAGGGAACAATCAGGGTTGATTTCCCTTAGGACTGACTGATTGGATCTTCTTGCAGTCCAAGGGACTCTCAAGAGTCTTTTCCAGCACCACAGCTCAAAAGCAGCTATTCTTCTGCGCTCGGCCTTCGTTATGGTCCAGCTCTCACAGCCATACATGACTACCAGGAATACCATCGCTTTGACTATATGGACTTTTGTTGGCAGGGTGACGTCTCTGCTTTTTATTATACTGCCCAGGTTCGCCATAAGCTGTCCTCCCAAGGAGCAGACGTCTTTTTTATTTCATGGCTACAGTCACCATCTGCAGCGAGGTCCTGCTAGAATTCCTTACAGGGCTCTTCTCACAGGGCCTGCTGTAAGCTGCAGGAGGATTGGCTGCATCAGGGGGGTGTGGCCTAATAGGCAAAGGAGGTCTGCTAGAATTCCTTACAGGGCTCTTCTCACAGGGCCTGCTGTAAGCTCCCAGGAGGACTGGCTACATCAGGGGTGTGTGGCCTAATATGCAAAGGAGGTCCTGCTAGAATTCCTTACAGGGCTCTTCTCACAGGGCCTGCTGTAAGCTCCAGGAGGACTGGCTACATCAGGGGTGTGTGGCCTAATAGGCAAAGGAGGTCCTGCTAGAATTCCTTACAGGGCTCTTCTCACAGGGCCTACTGTAAGCTCCAGGAGGATTGGCCTCCTCAGGGGTGTGCGGCCTAATATGCAAAGGAGTTCCTTCTACAAAAAAAGCCCTGGATATCCACCCAATCACAATGGCAAAAGCTTTTGCTCTTTTATAACAAAAAAAAAAAAAAATCAAAGAACTGGCATCAGAAAGGCCTCTCTTTCAGAAAAAGAGACGCACATCTCTTAACCCGATTCAAGGACATACCTTTTGAATTCCATCAAGAACATAGTTTGTTTCCCTGTATGGATGGCCCAATGGGAAGCCGGCCGTTAAGGCAGCATAGGTCACTATTTCCAAGCTCTCCCCCTTTGCAAACCTGCTCCTTTATGGTGATTGTCCCTCTGCTCCGTGAGTTCAACCTTTCACGTTAACAATTCCCCCTCTTGCCTTTAAAACCACAGTGCCATTGTTCGACAGCTAAAATGGGAGGCTGGGAGGGAGGCGAAAATGAGCCGCAGGCTTGACCTGGCAAAGAATTAAAAAAAAAAATCAATCAGCTGCAATAATTATGAACATTTCCAAACCAGGAGACATTACAATGGCTTTCTATTTCAAGGGACTGGAGAAGGCCTTCAGAGAGAAGACGCTGTGCTTTTTTCACAGTAGGAAGGGGTTTTGTAGGCCCCGTGCAGTTACCCCATCTTCCCCCCTCCCCGTTTGATGTAGTGGTTAAGTGTGAGGACTCTTATCTGGGAGAACCGGGTTTAATTCCCCACTCCTCCACTTGCAGCTGCTGGAAGGGCCTTGGGTCAGCCATAGCTATTGCAGGAGTTGTCCTTGAAAGGGCAGCTGCTGTGAGAGCCCTCAGCAGCCCCACCCACTTCACAGGGTGTCTGTTGTGGGGGAGGAAGGTAAAGAAGATTGTGAGCCACTCAGACTCTTCTGAGTGGAGGGCGGCATATAAATCCAATATCTTCTTCTTCTTCTCAGCTGTCTCCATCCTTTTGAGATCCCGTCTCTCATTCAGAGCCGGCAGAAGGTGACCATTTTGTCATGGCTTCCCTTAGTGGTTAAAGTGCTTGAAATGATACTTCCAAGATTTAAAACCAGTTGATTATAATTTACATCTTATTAGTCTGGGGAAAAGGGAGAGCGGCAAAAAAGAAAAAGAAAAAAGATATCCATTACAAAATGTAAAATTAAACGATCATTAAGCTAATTAGCCAGTTTGTTGTTCTCATTGAGTTTATTGTTTCAGTTGTATCTGTGCAAATTAGCAAAGGGCTTAATTTGTGCAGAAATCAATAAATTCTTTCCCCCCTTTTTTCCCCTGTAATATATGCACATATTTAAATAGTCAGTGCTTTAACAAGAAAGTTGGAGCAAGGGTTTAATTTCGGCTCGAGGAAACACTGATAAGCGAACAATCCAGACTGTACGACAGATCGCGATGAATTGGGATGGTGTTCATAATGGTACAGCCCAGACTTTGGAGGCAAAGATAATCCAGTTCAATATTGTCCACATGAACCTCTTGTTCATTAGTAACCCACCGGATAGATGGCCAGGATTAGGAGTCACCAAGGGTGGGGGGGGGATGTAATTGTTATAATTTTGGATCTTGGGTTCAGGAGAATGTAAGAACATAAGAGAAGCCATGTTGGATCAGGCCAGTGGCCCATCCAGTCCAACACTCTGTCTCACACAGTGGTGAAAAATCCAGATGCCATCAAGAGGTCCATCAGTGGGGCCAGGACACTAGAAGCCCTCCCATTGTTGCCCCCCCCAAGCATCCCTGCCCTAGACACTGATGGACCTCTGTTCCAGATGTTTATCCACTCTCGTTTTGAAATTGTCTATGCGGTTAGGGTTAGAGTACGTCTATGCAGGGACCTCAGCAAGATATGGTATTATACAGTCCCCCCTCCAAAGCAGCCATTTTCTCTTATAGGAGGTGGTGGCGGCTACAAGCATAGCCAGCTGCAAGAGGGGATTGGATAAACATATGGAGCAGAGGTCCATCAGTGGCTAATAGCCACAGCGTATTGTTGGAACTCTCTGCCTGCGGCAAGTGATGCTCTGTATTCTTGGTGTTTGGGAGGGGGAACAGTGGGGGGGGGGGGCTTCTGGTGTTCTGGACCCACTGGTGGACCTCCTGATGGCACCTGGTTTTTTTTGGCCACTGTGTGACACAAAGTGTTGGACTGGATGGTCCATTGGCCTGATCCAACATGCTTCTCTTATGTTCTAAAATGTTGAGTGGAGTTAGTGGGGGCTGCCACAGGGTGTCACAGGGTTGATGGCTGCCTTGGGGGCTGTGTCTAATTTTTCAAAAGGTTGTAAGATCCTACAAACTGTTAGGAAGTTGCAGCCCGAGCATGTTTCTGTCATGGAGGCGACTGTTTCTCAATGAGGAATTTCTATGGGCCCGAAGTGACTCATCCTGGCCTCTTCTGAAACACCTCCTTTTCAAGTTAGGCAGAGGAAAAAAATAAGGTGGACCCTTGGTGTCCATGGAGAGAAGCTTTGGAGAAGAACTAAGTGGAGATCAAGAAGAGTGGGAGTTTCTTAAATGTGAAATAATGAAGGTGCAATCACGAACAATTGTTTGTAGAAAAAGCCCAGCAAGAACTCATTTGCATATTAGGCCACACCCCCTGATGTCACCAAAAGTGACCTCTGCCATGCAGTAGGTTGCTTTCCGCATATTGAC
The DNA here is from genome assembly GCF_032191835.1 of Heteronotia binoei. NCBI lineage: Eukaryota > Metazoa > Chordata > Lepidosauria > Squamata > Gekkonidae > Heteronotia > Heteronotia binoei. The sequence goes on from NC_083226.1 coordinate 176,060,341, forward strand.
ACAGAACAGTACAGTGCCATCAGCTCCATTTTCATGGTTGTGTGCTCTTAGCTTAATGAGAGACCTTGGTTCGCGCTACCCCCCCCCTTTAAAAAAAAAAACAGCGGGAGAGAGAAAGCCACGTGTGGCAGAGTGGGCAGTGGCAGGCCCAGCTTCTCCTGGGAGGGTGTGTCTCTCTCTCTCTTCACAAACTCATTGGAGGCTGGAAGCAGCAGATAGGATGGAGCACATGGTCTGGGAGTGCATGGCTGCCTAGTGACTTCCCTCCGCTGAAGATCTTTTTTTAAGCCAGAGCCCTGGTCGAGCAAGCCAGAACTGTGTTTCTGTGTGTTCCTGCTCAAAAAAAAAAAAAAAAAAAAGGCCCTGCATACATCATACTCTCCCTGGCATCTGAGATAATGGAAAATGGAGACAGAAATATAATTCTGCTTTGCATCTCCAGGTACCCCAATAGAGGCAAAGTTCTCAAGATCTTCGAGACAGGTCCTTCAAAATAACAGTATTCTTAATGTTCAATATGAGCAGCAGGCCACCTTCTCTGAATGACTGTTAAAGATCAGCAGAAGGATAACCTAGGGTTGCCAACTTTTCCCTCCCAAATTGCTAAAGCGTCCGGGAAAACCATAGAGTTTTCCTGGAAACACCTAGAGCGGTCGGCGTGCGAGGTTGCCAGCACGATGATGTCACCCGCAAGCCCCTAAGCTGGTAGGTTGGGAACCTCCAGGGTGGGAGAGCCCCCACCTGGCCCGGGGGCTTGGCAGCCCTAGGATGAACCTGAGACATTAATTCTCACATTCCATAGTTTTGGTGTTCACCTAGGATGTTTGAAGATGGCATGTAAAAGTAGGGTAACCACGAACAGGAGACAGAGTTCGGCTGCACATCTGTGGCCACACTTATTCAGTGACACATCAGGCGTTTCCTTACCATTAGTGTTGTTCCTGGGAATGGAATTTCTTTCTCTGTAATTCACTTTTTTGAGACACAGCCACGGATTCCTCTTGTTCTCTTCTTTTCCCTTTCAAAAGAAGAATTTCTCCTCGATTTCTCTCGGATTTCCCTTTGTCGTTTTCTGTTACACCTCTGCGACCTCCTTTTGGAGCCTCAGCCCTTGTAGTGTTTTTGGAGGGTATGTTTTATGTTCCGTAACACAAGATGATCTAGCGGGAGGGCAGGATGGTCTGGGAAGACAATACCTGCCTTTTGAGCACCCGTGATGGGGAATTTCTGAAGTTCTTCAGAGCCTTCTTTCCCGTCTCCCCCTCCTTTTTGATCGAAATGGAACAGATTTCAAATAGACTTCAGATTCCCCCAAAGAAGAAAAGGAATGGATTGTTGGGTTTCAGGGAGAAACTGAGTAACAATCTAATCATGCTGCTTCTAGTTTGCCCTGAACTGGATGGTGCAGGCTAAAATCATAGAGTTGGAAGGGACATCTAGGGTCATCTAGTCCAACCCCCTGCACAGTGCATTTAACTCACAAACACCTCCGCCTAAATTCACAGGATCTTCGTCGCTGTCAGATGACCATCTAGCCTCTGTTGAAAAACCTCCAAGGAAGGAGAGCCCACCACGTCCCGAGGAAGCCTGTTCCACTGAGGAACCGCTCTAACGGTCAGAAAGTTCTTCCTAATGTTGAGCCGGAAACTCTTTTGATTTAATTTCAACCCCTTGGTTCTGGTCCTACTTTCCGGGGCCACAGAAAACAATTCCACCCCCATCCTCTAGATGACAGCCCATCAAGGACTTGAAGATGGTGAACCTATCACCTCTCAGCCACCTCCTCTCCAGGCTAGTTTGAACTTTTCAGATCTCAGGAGCTAAGCAGGGCGAGACCTGGTTGGTGATTAGATGGAACACCCAGAAAGTTCAGGGATGCTATGAAGAGGCACAAGATAGGGGGGGGACCTCTTGTCTGGGGTACAGGAGTCAGTGAATGGCTGGAGGCATTGGCAGTGGCTCCACGGTGGAAGACCCCTTGGGAACGCATGCACCGCTTCAGAATTGAGGCCCGGGAGGGGGGGCGGTGTTCAAAGGCACTCTTCTTCCCTCTCTGGGTCTTTCTCATGCTTAGCCACTGGCTTGTCTTTCTCTCTGGGTCCTTGATGTTGTAAGTCAAGGTTTCTTCCTCCCTGCAGGCTCTAGACTCCCTGGTTAAATCCCCTGCCTCGTTCCCTCCACCCTTGCCCCCAGTCAATCCCATCAGAGTTAGGACATTGGTTTCTTGACTCAAAGACCCCCGTGGCGCAGAGTGGAAAAGCTGCAGTACTGCAGTCCGAACTCTCTGCTCACGACCTGAGTTTGATCCCAGCGGAAGCTGGTTTCAGGTCGACTCAGCCTTCCATCCTTCCGAGGTCGGTCAAAGGAGCCCCCAGCTTGCTGGGGGGAAAGTGGAGATGACTGGGGAAGGCAATGGCAACCACCCCGTAAAAAGTCTGCCGTGAAAACGTTGTGAAAGCAACGTCACGCCCAGAGTCGGAGACGACTGGTGCTTGAACAGAGGACTACCTTTACCTTTTTTTCCTGGCTCTCCCCTGTCGCGCTACTCTCGAGGGATCCACAGGGTGGGGCCGCTCCATCAGAAGTCGTTGTGGGACAGCTGGTGTGGACATTACTCTCCCCGACCCCGGAGCACGCTGGACTGGGGATCCTGGGTGGGAGGTCTGGGAGGAGGGGTGACGGTCCCAATTCCGGACAGCTCTCTTAATCTGCCCTGACCTGGGTGGTTCTGGCTAGCCCCATCTCATCAGACCTTGGAAGCTAAGCAGCACTGGCTTGGGTTAGTACTTGGAGACCCACCATGGAAGTCCAAGGGTGCTACCTAGAGACAGCCAATCATAGAATCATAGAGTTGGAAGGGACATCCAGGGTCATCTAGTCCAACCCCCTGCACAAGGCAGGAAGCTCACAGATATCTCCCCCTAAATCCACAGGATCTTCATCGCTGTCGAGTGGCCATCTAGCCTCTGTTTAGAAACCTCCAAGGAAGGAGAGCCCACCACCTCCCGAGGAAGCCTGTTCTACTGAGGAATTGCTCTAACGGTGGTCAGGAAGTTCTTCCTAATGTTGAGCCAGAAACTCTTTTGATTTAATTTCAGCCTGTTGGTTCTGGCAAACAACTTCCAGACATCTCTCGCTGACTAGAAGTTACCACAGATCTGCTGTGACCTGACAGTATTTTCTACCGCCGCCAACTTCTTGTTTGGCTTGAAACAGCCATAGATCAGTGCACTCAGGGGGTGTTTTGTATAAAAAAAAAATATGTGGTGGAGCTAATTAGCATAACTCATTAACGTATGCCACACACCCCCAGCCAAAAGCAACCCGATGCAAGAATGGAGAACCCTGGACAAGTGAGGCCTGCTTGGGCTGGCTAGAGATCCAGCCAGCCCAAGCAGGCCTCACTTGCCTGGGGCTCTCCTGGGCTGACCCTCCCCAGTCAAAAGGCCAGCAAGTCACCTGCCACCCAAAATCACATAAGAAGTGGAGAAAGGGTGGTGCGGACTTCTCCGGAGGTTAATGAGGGCTGCTGGGGGTGTGGCAAAGCCCCTGGTGGCTGGCTGGCTGCCCGCTATTTTCAAGAACTTTGAAAGACTTCTCTGGAATTGTGTGCTAGCGAAAGCTGTCCATCTTTGGAAAGCGACATGGATGCCATGCCTCTTTGAGGAAGTATTGGGAGGAAACTCCTCTACGTGTTGACGAAATCGTCAGAGACAATAATCAGCCCATGCTCATGATTGATTAAGTCTGGACTACCACAGAGGAGAGCACAATGGTAGGCTTAGAACTCAACATCAAAAAAACTTAGATCATGGCATCCGGCCCCATCACACCTTGGCAAATAGAAGGGAGAGACACGGAAGTCGTGACGGGCTTCACATTTCTGGGGTCCAAGATCACTGCAGATGGTGACCGTAGCCATGAAATTAAAAGACGTTTGCTCCTTGGGAGGACAGCTATGGTGAACCTGGGCAGTATAATGAAAAGTAGAGACATCACCCTGCCAACAAAAGTCCGTATAGTCAAAGCGATGGTATTCCCAGTAGTCATGTATGGCTGTGAGAGCTGGACCATAAGGAAGGCCGAGTGTAGAAGAATAGAAGCTTTTGAGATGTGGTGCTGGAGAAGACTCTTGAGAGTCCCTTGGACTGCAAGAAGATCCAATCAGTCAGTCCTTAGGGAAATCAACTCAGACTGTTCCCTCGAAGGTCAGATGCTGAAACTGAAGCTCAAATCCTTTGGCCACCAAATGAGAAGGGAGCAATCACTCGAGAAGACCCTGAAGCTGGGAAAGACAGAAGGCAAAAGAAGAAGGGGACGGCAAAGGATGAGACGACTGGACAGCGCTACTGATGTAACTATCACGAACTTGAACAGACTTGGGAGGATGGTGGAAGACAGGAGGGCCTGGTGTGACTTTGTCCATGGGGTCGCAAAGAGTCGGACTCAACTGTGCGACTGAACAACAACAACAAACCACAGTATACATCAGGGGTATCAAACTTATTTGTTATGAGGGCCAGATCTGACATAAATGAGACCTTGTTGGGCTAGACCATGTTGGATTGGGCCGGGCCATGTGTGTACCTATTTATTTATTTATTTATTTATTTATTTATTTATTTATTTCACTCGATTTATATCCCGCCCTACCCCACCCAAGCGGGCTCAGATTTAAGATTAGGTAGCAGAGATGTAATTTTTTTTTTATAAAGGACACAGACAAACACAACTATATATATTTTTTAAAAACTTAAAACATGCTAAAAATGTTAGCGCTCATTGGTCTTAAAGACGCTTTCTTTGTATTTCTCCCATGGGATCCAGGGAACTGGACAAAGGAAGCTAAGGCCTAAGAATACCATCTGTAACTAAATGGTAATTAGCGCCTAATTGTTTAAATCATTTCAACTGTTTTAATTGATGTTTGATTTAACTGTTTTATTGTGACTTCACTGCGTGTTGTGAGCCGCCCTGAGCTTGCTTCGGCGGGGAGGGCGGGATACAAATCGAATAAACTAAACTAAACTCTTTCCTTCCTTCCCCAGGAGATGGGGGGGGGGGGACCTCAGCCAAAAGAAGGAAGAGAAACTTGGCTCAGTAGCTCTGCTGTGCGATTGAGAGAGCCTGACAAAGCAAGCTCTCCCTCCCCCCTTCCTCCCCAAGAGACAAGCCTCAGCCAATGGAGAAAACAGAAGTTTTGCTCTGTCGCTCCTGTGCGATTGAGCAAGCCTGGCAAAGCAAACTGTGATGTGGAAGGAAGCAAGAGAGAGGGAGAAGGAAGCAGACAACAGCCAGTTGTTCTGGGGCCTGATAGGAGCCTTCCAGGGGCCAGATGCGGCCCCTGAACTGCATGTCTGACACCCAGGTATATATCATAGGAAGATATCCTTTTAAGTCTGGTGGATTTAAAAGGACCGGCACAAGAACATTATATTTGCTCTGAGGAGTGGTTTAGAAGAAGACAGAACCTTAAAGGCATTTAAGAGGTATTACCTTACACAGATGCTTATAACATCTTTCTTTTTCTTTTCTTTTTTTTTAAAAAGGAAATCCTCCATGCATAGTTCCATGCCTTGTTTTCTTGTGGGTGGGGCAATGGGGGAATGTCATTCTTTAAGAAATGCAAAAAGCCCCACGCTACACCACACATACTGCATTGTTTAGTTCAGTACCACTTTGGCAACAAGCAAGCATGAAAACAATAAGGTGATACTGGATTCAAATTGGAAGGAAGGTGGCTCAGTGGTAGAGCATCTGCTTGGTAAGCAGAAAGTCCCAGGTTCAATCCCCGGCATCTCCGACTAAAAAGGGTCCAGGCAAGTAGGCGTGAATAACCTCAGCTTGAGACCCTGGAGAGCCATGAATGGGGCTGTGGCTCAGTGGTAGAGCATCTGCTTGGTGAGCAGAAGGTCCCAGGTTCAATCCCCGGCATCTCCAACTAAAAAGGGTCCAGGCAAAGAGGCGTGAAAAACCTCAGCTTGAGACCCTGAAGAGCCGTGAATGGGGCTGTGGCTCAGTGGTAGATCATCTGCTTGGTAAGCAGAAGGTCCCAGGTTCAATCCCCGGCATCTCCAACTAAAAAGGGTCCAGGCAAATAGGTGTGAAAAACCTCAGCTTGAGACCCTGGAGAGCCATGAATGGGGCTGTGGCTCAGTGGTAGAGCATCTGCTTGGTAAGCAGAAGGTCCCAGGTTCAATCCCCGGCATCTCCAACTAAAAAGGGTCCAGGCAAAGAGGCGTGAAAAACCTCAGCTTGGGACCCTGGAGAGCCGCTGCCAGTCTGAGTAGACAATACTGACTTTGATGGACCGAGGGTCTGATTCAGTAGAAGGCAGCTTCATATGTTCTTAAATACGTTAAAAAAATACTAAGAGGTTTGGACAGAACCCAGATGGTTCGGAAACCAAATATTTTGATTATTTTTTTTTAATGCCAGAAAGAAATTACGTTTCGCTCTCACTCTCAACAGAAAAACCACAGACGCATTTCAGTGCAACAACAGAGATGCCCTCAAGTCGGTCTCTTTAAGAGTTCAGCCTTTGTTTGCTTTTATTTCAGCAACTGCGGGTTTCTTTTCGCATAATGTCAGCGGCTGAGAAATCCCCACTGCAGAAACGGTACATTTTCTTGCCTTGAATAGCTTTTCTGCTCCAAAAAAAAAGAATAAGATCTGAGAACAATGTTCTAATGATTTCATTAAAACCCTCAAATCTCTCTGGAGTCTTCCATCCAGTTATATCCCATGTATACAAACGGCTTGCCATTATTCTATGCCAGTTCCAAACAGGAAAGAGTGGGGGGAAAAAGCTGGAAGGAGTTGCAAGGAGAGAGCCAGGATCCTGCTTGTACAAATGGCAATCAGTCGTTAAAGCCAAAAAGCCAAAAAATAAAATAGAAAAGCGATGGAAAACAAACAAACTATTCCCCGAATGCTTCCTGCATCGGGGTTTGCTAGCAGTATGCTTTTGCCCGACTTGATAAAAGTCTGGTACTTAATGCAACAATTTCGCTACTCCATTTTGTCGCTGGTACGCTCTCAGGGTACGTTTGGCTTGAATATTAAGGGAGGCGACTGAATGCTGGGGTTCTATGCAGGGATTCCTTTGCAGCAGGAACTCCTTTGCTTATTAGACCACATGCACCCCGATGCAGCTTACGGTAGGCCCTGTAAGACAAGCCTTGTCAGCTCTTGGAGGATTGGCTACCTATGAGGGGTATGGCCTAATATGCAAAGAAGAAGAAGAAGAAGATATTGGATTTATATCCCGCCCTCCACTCCGAAGAGTCTCAGAGCGGCTCACAATCTCCTTTCCCTTCCTCCCCCACAACAGACACCCTGTGAGGTAGATGAAGGTATTGGATTTATATCCCGCCCTCCACTCCGAAGAGTCTCAGAGCGGCTCACAATCTCCTTTACCTCCCACCCCAACAGACACACACTGAGGTAGATGAAGATATTGGATTTATATCCCACCCTCCACTCCGAAGAGTCTCAGAGCGGCTCACAATCTCCTTTACCTCCCCCCCACAACAGACAACCTATGAGGTAGATGAAGATATTGGATTTATATTCCGCCCTCCACTCCGAAGAGTCTCAGAGCGGCTCACAATCTCCTTTACCTTCCTCCCCCACAACAGACACCCTGTGAGGTAGATGAAGATATTGGATTTATATCCCGCCCTCCACTCGAAGAGTCTCAGAGCGGCTCACAATCTCCTTTCCCTTCCTCCCCCACAACAGACACCCTGTGAGGTAGATGAAGATATTGGATTTATATCCCGCCCTCCACTCCGAAGAGGCTCAGAGCGGCTCACAATATCCTTTCCCTTCCTCCCCCACAACAGACACCATGTGAGGTAGATGAAGATATTGGATTTATATCCCGCCCTCCACTCCGAAGAGTCTCAGAGCGGCTCACAATCTCCTTTTGCTTCCTCCCCCACAACAGACACCCTGTGAGGTAGATGAAGATATTGGATTTATATCCCGGCCTCCACTCCGAAGAGTCTCAAAGTGGCTCACAATCTCCTTTCCCTTCCTCCCCCACAACAGACAACCTGTGAGGTGGGTGGGGCTGGAGAGGGCTCTCACAGCAGCTGCCCTTTCAAGGACAACCTCTGCCAGAGCTACGGCTGACCCAAGGCCATGCCAGCAGGTGCAAGTGGAGGAGTGGGGAATCAAACCTGGTTCTCCCAGATAAGAGTCCACGCACTTAACCACTACGCCAAACTGGCTCTCCTAAGGAGTCCCTGCTACAAAAAAAAGCCCCTATTTAAAGTAGGATTCCCTGGCAACAGGTCAGAAATTTGAGGGTGGGATGCCATCTGTGCCACTGACTAGCATCTCTTCAAGTGGGGAGGCGCTTAAGATTTCTAAGCACAGAGACTGCATTCTCTCTCTCTCTCTCTCTCTCTCACTCACACACACACACAAGCACACACTTACTGGCTCTGGTTTCTATACCAAGATGTCTTATTCGCAATCAAGTAGAGGGACTGTGCTCTCCCTCTCCCTCACACACATTTGGCTCTGCTGCTGGCCCCTCCCGATGCAGCTTTCACTTCCTGCTCAAATTTAAAGGTGCACACAAGATGTTTAAAATGCAAAATGTTTGCAGATTTCTAAACCTGCAGAGATCTAAAGGAATGTGGGGGCTGCAAGGGCGAGGCTTCCTCCACTTGCCAGCTGGCTGGAGGCGGGGCGGAGCCTGGAAAACCAGGGGTCCCCCCCACTGGGACCAGCGGGTTGCGAAGCCTAAATTCTGGCTGTCACTAAAGAAAAAAAAAAAATATGGAGCAGAGGTCCATCAGTGGCTATTAGCCACAGTGTGTGTGTGTATGTATATATATACATACACATACACACACACAGAATGTGTGACACAGAATGTTGGACTGGATGGGCCATTGGCCTGATCTAACATGGCTTCTCTTATGTTCTTATGTTCTTATTGGACTGCCTGGGCAGTGTTGGTTTTATGTGCCTACTCCTCTTTCTTTATAAATTACTTCCCACTTGGAATGTTGTAGTTCTGCCTCCTGAGGCATCCATTTTGTGTAGGCTTGCCAAGTCCAATTCAAGAAATGTCTGGGGACTTTGGGGGTGGAGCCAGGAGACTTTGGGGGCGGAGCCAGGAGCAAGGTTGTGACAAGCATCACTGAATTCCAAAGGGCGTTCTGGCCATCACAATGAAAGGGGCTGCACACCTTTTAAATGGCCTACCTCCATTGGAAATAATGAAGGATAAGGGCACCTTCTTTGGGGGCTCATAGAATTGGACCCCCTGATCCAATCCTTTTGACACTTGGAGGGTGCTTTGAGGAGAGTCACTGAATGCTATGCTGAAATTCTGGTGCCTATAGCTCAAACAACAGCCCCCCCCCAGAGCCCCAGATGCCCACAGATCAGTTCTCCATTATTCTCTGCCTTTACCTTTAAAGGGTTGGAGCACTTTCCTGATGAGGAAAGGTTAAAATGCTTGAGGCTCTTTACCTTGGAGAAACGCCAACTGAGGGGTGACATGCTAGAGTTTTACAAGATTGTGTATGGGATAGAGAAGGTAGGGAAAGAAATGATTTCCTCCTTTCTCACAATACGAGAACTCGTGGACATTCAAAGAAATTGCTGAGCAGTCGGGTTGGAACAAATAAAAGGAAGTCCTTCTTCACCCAAAGGGTGATTAACACGTGGAATTCACTGCCACAGGAAGTGGTGGCATCTACAAGCATAGACAGCTTCAAGAAGGGAATGGATAAACATATGGAACAGAGGTATCGATGGAACTCTCTGTCTGGAGCCGTGATGCAAAAATGGCTCTAGAGGAAGAGGCATAGAGGAAAGAGATCTTGAGGAAAGAGACAGTTAGCCCACCAACCCAAGACAAGGAATGATGCTCTGTATTCTTGATGCTTGGGGGGCAAAACAGAGGGAGGGCTTCTAGTGTCCTAGCCCCACTAATGGACCTCCTGATGGCATCTAGGTTTTTTGGCCACTGTGTGACACAGAGTGTTGGACTGGATGGTCCATTGGCCTGATCCAACATGGCTTCTCGTATGTTCTTATCCCACCTAGAAACATTCAGCAGGGTTGCCAGCCTCCAGGTTCAGACTCAGAGACCTGCCAGAACTACAACTGATCTTCAGTTGAGAGATAAAAGTTATACTCCGCTGATTATGGTATTACATCCCTTCCTGAAACCCTTCTCATCTCAGTCACCACTCCTAAATCTCCAGGAATTTCCCAACTGGGAGATCCCATTTCCAAACTGACTGTCTGTCGGTTGGTCTGTTGGCTTGACTGCTGGTCGCTCTGTGTCTGTCTGTTCTATCTATCTATCTATCTATCTATCTATCTATCTATCTATCTATCTATCTATCTATCTATCTATCTATCTATCTATCTATCTATCTATCTATCTATCTATCTATCATCTGTCTATCTATCTATCATCTATCTATCTATCTATCTATCTATCTATCTATCTATCTATCTATCTATCTATCTATCTATCAATCATCTGTCTATCTATCTATCATCTATCTATCTATCTATCTATCTATCTATCTATCTATCTATCTATCTATCTATCTATCATCTATCTGTCTGTCTGTCTATCTGTCTGTCCGTCTGTCTATCATCTATCTATTTATCTATCTATCTAATCATCTGTCTGTCTGTCAACAACAGACACCCTGTGAGGTGGGTGGGCCTGAGAGGGCTCTCACAGCAGCTGCCATTTCAAGGACAACTCCTGCAAGAGCTACGGCTGACCCAAGGCCATTTCAGTACCTGCAAGTGGGGAACCAAACCCGGTTTTCCCAGATAAGAGTCCACCCACTTAACCACTATGCCAAACTGGCTCTATCATGAAAAACATAAAATGGACATTGTATTCTCTCCCTCCGCCTCCCTCCCTCCCTTTCTCTCTTTTCTGTCTTTCCTCTATTCCCTTTTCAGAATAGTGGTGAATTTTTGGCAATCGTGTTCCACTTTCTCTTGTTGGTTTCCCTGTTGTCCTGTGCTGAACACTTCATTGAGGAAGCAATGGGAAGTCACTTCACATCCTACAGATGAATGTGTCCCTTAGCAGTGCATTCATGGTTCAGATATGGGGCAGCACTCCGGCAAAGAAAACGGTTCTCTCTCTCTTTTTTTTTAAATGCCTTAAAGTAGACCCGTCTAAGACAGATTCTGAACGGTAAATCTCTGGCTCACCAAAGACAAGCAGTGAAGCAGGCAAAAGCGACAAGCCAGAACTCCCCTCGTCTTTCTCCTCCCTTCGTCTTTCTCCTCCCCTCGTGCTGGATCCAATGCCTCCTTTTCCACCAATCTGATCCCATGACCCCACCCACCTCACAGGGTGTCTGTTGTTGACAGACAGAGACAGACAGACAGACAGACAGAGACAGACAGACAGACAGACAGACAGATAGATAGATAGATAGATAGATAGATAGATAGATAGATAGATAGATAGATAGATAGATAGATAGATAGATAGATAGATAATTTGATTAGAACATAAGAACATAAGAGAAGCCATGTTGGATCAGGCCAACGGCCCATCCAGTCCAACACTCTGTGTCACACAGTGGCAAAAATTTTTAGATACACACATACACTGTGGCTAATAGCCACTGATGGACCTGTGCTCCATATTTTTATCTAAACCCTTCTTGAAGGTGGCTATACTTGTGGCCGCCACCACCTCCTGTGGCAGTGAATTCCACATGTTAATCACCCTCTGGGTGAAGAAGTACTTCCTTTTATCCGTTTTAACCTGTCTGCTCAGCAATTTCATTTTTTGTCTTTCATTTTCATTATTTGTCTTTCTGACGGATCCAGCTGCCCTTCAAATAGCCAGCAGTAGAGCTTTTTTTTTTTTTTTGTAGCAGGAACTCCTTTGCAGGACTGCCGCATGGGAGTAGGTGGCTGTCTTGGGCGCCATTGGCCTAGGGGCACCATGAGGCACCCCCTCTCTCAACGCCCACTGCTACCTGCCCGTGCCCATCTCCCCCCGTCTGTCTTGCCCCATCTGCCCGCCGCCACGCCGCCCGTCCACCCACCTCCCCGTGCCCACTGAAGTCTGTCTCACTCTCCCTGCTGCTGTCAGTCTCACCCCGCCCACCCATCTCCCTGTCCGTCTTGCCCATTCACCCGCCCCCCCCGTTTGTCTCACCCTGTCTGCCTGCCTCCCCCCACCTGTCCGCCCGCCTCCTCGTGCCCGCTGAAGTCTGTCTCCCCACTGCCATTACCCATCTGCCTCCACCACGCCTGTCTGCCCGCCTCCCCATGCTCCCAGCTTAGCATTTGTGTGGAGCGCGTGGTCTGATGATGTCACTTCTTGTGATGTCATTGGGCTGCATGCGTGAGAAAGGATGTGGAGGGGCGGAAGAAACGGCCATGGCCTAGAGGCACAAGAACCCCTAGCCCCGAGCCTGCTCCTTTGCATATTAAGCACACCCCTCTGATGTAGCCAATCCTTCATGAAGTTACATTACGCCCCATACTTACAGCTCTGTAAGCTCTTGGAGGATTGGCTACATCAGAGGTGTGTGGCGTAATATGCAAAGGAGCTCCTACTACAAAAAAAGCCCTTGCTAGCAGAGTGTAGTGGTTAAAGTGTCCGACTAGGATCTGGGAGAGCCAGACTTGAATCCCCACCCTGCTATGGAAGCCTTCTGGGTGACCTTTGGCCAGTCACATACTCTCCTCACTCCTCACACATAACCTACCTCACAGCACCTTTTTGTAAACCTATGAGAGCCAGTTTGGTGTCGTGGTGAAGTGCGTGGACTCTTCTCTGGGAGAACTGGGTTTGATTCCCCACTCCTCCACTTGCAGCTGCTGGAATGGCCTTGGTCAGCCATAGCTATTGCAGGAGTTGTCCTTGAAAGGGCAGCTGCTGTGAGAGCCCTCTCAGCCCCACCCACCTCACAGGGTGTCTGTTGTGGGGGGGAGAAGATATAGGAGATTGTAAGCCACTCTGAGTCTTTGTTTCAGAGAGAAGGAAGGTGGGGTATAAATCTGCAATTCTTCTTCTTCTTCTATATGCTCTAGTTCATTGATATTAAATCCTGCACTCTCACGGAAACCTCCGCGGATTGTCGAGAAGCTGAGCGAGCTTTCTCTTTTCCTCCCCCCCCCCTCTTTTCCATCTGTTGTCTCTCATTTCCGCTTTAAAATAGAGGAGCAATTTTATCCTTAGCTCAGTTCCCTCGTTGCACCTCCGATTATTTGTCCTCTTGGCCTTCAGCTCTGCGGAAACCTCTTTCCATGAGTGAAAAGTACATATTTGAATACGGGTGTCACTTTGTTACTCAACACGGGCCCTGAATGAACGCTCCGAACAAACAGGACTCCTGGCAGTGCTCACTTCATCGGGTGAACAGGGCTTCCCATGTTCGGAGGCGAAATGCCTCTGATTGTCATAGAATCATAGAGACAGAAGGGACCATGCAGGGTATCTAGTCCAACCCCCTGCTCGATGACGGGCCGACCTAGAGCAGCCCTGACAAGTGTTCATCTAGCCCAGAGGTGTCCAAACTGCAGCTCGGGGGCCACCTGTAGCTCTCTCACACATTTTGTGTGGCTCTTGAAGCCCCCGTCACCCCATTGGCCAGCTTGGAGAAGAGCTATGGCTCTTTCCCTACCTCCCCAGGGGACCAGGAGGGGGAGGAGCCTCAACCAATGGAGACAATTGTGGTTTTGCTCTGTGGCTCCTGTGCGATTGGGCAAGCCTCGCAAAGCAAGCTGAGATGGAAAAGGAAGCTGGGAATTATTAGGAAGGGAACTGAAAACAAATCAGCCAGTATCATTATGCCCCTGTATAAATCGATGGTGCGGTCTCATTTGGAATACTGTGTACAATTCTGCTCACCTCACCTCAATAAGGATATTATAGCATTGGAAAAAGTCCAGAAAAGGGCAACTAGAATGATTAAAGGGTTGGAACACTTTCCCTATGAAGAAAGGTTAAAACGCTTGGGGCTCCTTAGCTTGGAGAAACGTCAACTGCAGGGTGACAAGATTATGCATGGGATGGAGAAAGTAGAGAAAGAAGTACTTTTCTCCCTTTCTCACAATACAAGAACTCATGGGCATTCGATGAAATTGCTGAGCAGGCAGGTTAAAACGGATAAAAGGAAGTCTTTCTTCACCCAAAGGGTGATTAACATGTGGAATTCACTGCCACAGGAGGTGGTGGCAGCCACAAGCATAGCCAGCTTTAAGAGGGGATTGGATAAAAATATGGAGCAGAGGTCCACCAGTGGCTATTAGCCACAGTATGTGTGTGTGTGTGTGTATATATATATATATATATATGTGTGTGTGTGTGTGTGTGTGTGTGTGTGTTTTGCCACTGTGTGACACAGAGTGTTGGACTCGATGGGCCTGATCCAACATGGCTTCTCTTATGTTCTTAAGCAAGAGAGAGGGAGAAGGAAGCAGATGACAGCCAGTTGCTCGGGGGCCTGATAGGAGCCCTCCAGGGGGCCTGATTTGGCCCCTGGGCCACACTTTTGACACCCCTGACCTAGATGATCAACCCTTTGTGTTGTGTAACTCTCATGCGGCAGCCTGACTGATGAATCGGGACCCTCGCTTGGATGCCGCCTCATTGCCTTTCAGGCTGCATCTCTCCGGCAAGAGACGTTTCATCTCGGCAGTGGGTGCACTAAAAGGAAGGCACAGTTTGGAGCGGGCGCCCACGCGCCTGGATCGCTCCGCTCTTCAAGAAGCTATGATTTGAAATAACGAGTTGCGGCGTGAAACCTTCACGGTTGGGAATCGCGAGGGAGAGGCAAGGTATTCCTTCCCCCTTCCTCAACACCACAGTGCCGCTCGGCGAACTCCATTCGGCGGCTCCGATTTCGAGACGAAGATAAATAACCCAGCGCTCGAGGCTGCGAGAGTTGCAGGCCCCTTCATGCTACGAGACCTCTTAGTCAGGGTCCACCTCTCAGGGTCCAGGAGAGATCGAAAGACCTTCCATTTGTTAGCAACTCGGTATAATTCCCCATCTCCGCTTGAACAGCTGGGTTATCTGCTCCCCCACCCCCACCCCAGTGCGTCCCAGAACTTCAGAGTACTGTACAACCGTAAATTATTAATTCATGGGCCAATTAAAAAATAGCCGGCTGAACTGCACCGCGCATTCTGCAGCTCAATCTGACGCTGAGCCAAAAGCAAACAGATTGCAGGATTACATGGGAATCTATGCGTAATATACCGAATGTGAATTGACAGTTTTCGAGCAGACAAAGAACTCCCCGTGAACGCCACTTCTTTATCAGCTGGTTGGACTTGCTGCCATAATAGCCGTGGCAAGCTACACCGTCTGGCTCTTGCCAGGTTCGTTGCTTCCCCACAAAGAAGGGAGACAGAAGGACGGTTTGTGAGATCTCAGAGATTTTCCGGGATGGGTTTTGCCTCTGATGGCTGATGGGAGGGACAAAAAGAGATGTCCACAAAAGCCACTTCTTTGTGACCATCTGGATCACCGCTTCCATAGGAAGAAAGCTAGACAACTACGGGCATTGGATCTGACAACATAGCAGTTCTTCTGATAGCCATAGCCAAGGATTTCATGGGCCGTCATATACTGGTTGGAGTGGAGTTGTTTTCTGTTGCCCTAGAGAAGAAGAAGAAGAAGAAGAAGAAGAAGAAGAAGAAGAAGAAGAAGAAGAAGAAGAAGAAGAAGAAGAAGAAGAAGAAGAAGAAGAAGAAGAAGAAGAAGAAGAAGAAGATGATGATGATGATGATGATGATGATGATGATGATGATGATGATGATGATATTGGATTTACATCCAGCCCTATACTCTGAATCTCAGAGCGGTCACAATCTCCTTTACCCCCCCTCCCCCTTACACGACAGAAACCCTGTGAGGTGGGTTGGGCTGAGAGAGCTCTCACAGCAGCTGCCCTTTCCAGGACAACTTCTACGACAGCTATGGCTGAGTCAAGGCCATTCCAGCAGCTGCAAGTGGAAGAATGGGGACTCAAACCTGGTTCTCTCAGATAAGAGTCCGTGCGATTAACCGCTATACCAAACTGGTCGGAAAGAAATTAAATAAAATGAGGTTTTGGCTAAAAATATAAGGAATCATTTCTTGCTAGAGCAGTTCCTTAGCGGAGCAGGCCTCCTCAGGAGGTAGTGTGTGTTGTGTCTGGTTCAGGATGGTCCACTTAGCAGAGTGCACCTTCTGAGTTTAGGATGGTTTAGGATGGTCCACTTAGCAGACTGCACCTTCTGAGCTTCAGCACAACAGCGTGGCCTAGTCTAATGGTTACCACTGTCTCTCACAAACTGCACCAAGAGCCTTGCTTTAAGTTAAGAAACCAACAGTAATGGATTTATTTAAAGAAAACATAACATATAACTGTCGTGGAGAGAAAGAGCGACTAAACTATTCTATCTAACTGGATGGTTTTGGATTGTAGTAAGCCATCTGCTTAGTTCCGATCAGGAGAGACAACATGCTGTTCCTCTCGATTCATGCAGGGAAGAAGAAGCAGGAAGAGGAGGAGAACAAACGGGAAGGGAGTTCCCAGAGTTACATTCTATTGGTTAGGGAGGGTGAGTGAAAGTAGAACCAAAAACAAAGCAATCGCAGTTATTCTTGTTGCCCCCCAGAAGCTCAGATCAAAACTACGATAGTGCGCACCACTAGCAGACAACGCTGAGCTAGATGGGCTAATGTCTCATTCCATGCTAAGCCATATCACCCATTTAATTTAAATCTACATTTAATCCTGAGATATGATCGGTGAACTTCACACACACCTCGCTACTTATCTGACACAAGAAGTGCAGCTCCCTCATTCATTCAGTAGGAACATCCTTCAATGTCTTAGCCACCCTTACAAAATGAACATATGAAGCTGTCTTCTACTGAATGAGACCCTCGGTCCATCAAAGTCAGTATTGTCTACTCAGACTGGCAGCGGCTCTCCAGGGTCTCAAGCTGAGGTTTTTCATGCCTATTTGCCTGGACCCTTTTGGACTGGATGAGTTATTGGCCTGATCCAACATGGCTGCTCTTATGTTCTTAAGAGTAGAGATTCATGAGTGATTATAAGCCACAAAGTACAGATGGAACACTGTATCTGGGGCAGTGATGCTCTCTTTCTGGTGCTTGGAGAGGCAACAGGGGGAGGGCTTCTAATATCCTGGTCCCACTGATGGACCTCCGATGGCACCTGGTTTTTTTTGGCCACTGTGCGACACAGAGTGTTGCACTGGATGGGCCATTGGCCTGATCCAAAATAGCTTCTCTTATGTTCTTTTGGAGATGGGGCTTCTAGTGTCCTGGCCCCACTGATGGACCTCCTGATGGCACCTGGGGTTTTGGCCACTGTGTGACACAGAGTGTTGGACTGGATGGGCCATTGGCCTGATCCAACATGGTTTCTCTTATGTTCTCATGTCTGGGGCAGTGATGCTCTGTATTCTTGGTGCTGGGGGGCACAGTGGGAGAGCTTCTAGTGTCCTGGCCCCACTGGTGGACCTCCTGATGGCACCAGGTTTTTTGGCCACTGAGTGTTGGACTGGATGGGCCATTGGCCTGATCCAACATGGCTTCTCTTATGTTCTTATGTGACACAGAGTGTTGGACTGGATGGGCCATTGACCTGATCCAACATGGCTTCTCTTATGTTCTTATGTGACACAGAGTGTTGGACTGGATGGGCCATTGGCCTGATCCAACAGGACTTCTCTTATGTTCTTATGTGACACAGAGTGTTGGACTGGATGAGCCACTGGCCTGATCCAACAGGGCTTCTCTTATGTTCTTCTGTGACACAGAGTGTTGGACTGGATGGGCCATTGGCCTGATCCAACATGGCTTCTCTTATGTTCTTATGTGACACAGAGTGTTGGACTGGATGGGCCATTGGCCTGATCCAACAGGACTTCTCTTATGTTCTTATGTGACACAGAGTGTTGGACTGGATGGGCCATTGGCCTGATCCAACACGGCTTCTCTTATGTTCTTCTGTGACACAGAGTGTTGGACTGGATGGGCCATTGGCCTGATCCAACAGGACTTCTCTTATGTTCTTATGTGACACAGAGTGTTGGACTGGATGAGCCACTGGCCTGATCCAACAGGGCTTCTCTTATGTTCTTCTGTGACACAGAGTGTTGGACTGGATGGGCCACTGACCTGATCCAACATGGCTTCTCTTATGTTCTTCTGTGACACAGAGTGTTGCACTGGATGGGCCATTAGCCTGATCCAACGTGTTCTGATCTCTTATGTTCTTATCCCCTGCTGGTGGCCAGGGAACACCACCCTAATTTATTCCACTGAACAAGTCAGGAGATTTTGGTTTGGTTTTGTTCTCCGAACACTCCGCAAAACTGAGGAACCGCAGTTCCTCCTCCCCGAGCTGTCAGGTGCTGAGTTATCTCAGACCGGACAATATTCCTGACATGGTTCCCGCTCATCTAGGGCTAGGAGCTGAATGGTATCTAAAGAAGAAGCAACCAAATTAAAGAAGAAGGGACGCTTTTGAAGATGGCTTCCCCTACTTTATCCTCAATCAGATAGATGCCTTTTCAGCACTAATCAGGGTTTCCTCTGTGCTTTTTTTTTTTTTTTTTTTTTTGCATTCCAGGTTTGTTCTATTTTACCATTCTATCAAAGAAAACTCTTGAATTTGACCGTCGGGGATTTGCCTTCAATTAAGCTTTCTTTTTAAACTCCGTATAGTTAGGCCTCATAATGAGGGGATGGCTTGGACAGTGGCATGGGGGGATAGATAAAAGACAGCGCAGAAATGCGGCGGAGGGAAACAGATTCTTCAAAGCTCGCCTAGCTCTGTTTTTGAAGCAACTTTAAATGTGGCATACCAGTTCGTGCACTTTCCGGGGTTATGTCCTACTTGCTTCTCCTTGACTGAAACGTGCATTGATAGTCCATGCATCTTAAGAGTTGGACTATGCTAGGGTTACTGCGTGTTCCTGCTCAAAAGAAGCCCTGGCCAAAAAATGGTCAATCTTCCTCAAAAGAACATAAGAGAACATAAGAACATAAGAGAAACCCTGTTGGATCAGGCCAGTGGCCCATCCAGTCCAACACTCTGTGTCACGTAAGAACATAAGAGAACCCATGTTGGATCAGACCTGTGGCCCAACCAGTCCAACACTCTGTGTCACACAGGGGCCAATATATGTTTGTTTGTATACACACACACACACACACTTACACATATACATACACACACACACACACACTTACACATATACATACACACACACACAGACACACACACACACATATACTGTGGCTAATAGCCACTGATGGACCTCTGCTCCATATTTTTATCCTCCATCTTCCCCCTTCTCCAGCCATGGGACAGAGTTTGTAGGGTAGAACAGCTCCAGGGATAATCTCCAGGAAGGCACTGGAGGTAAAGCTTTGCCCTCCCCCAGTCGAAATACCCTGTGAGGTAGTGAAGATATTGGATTTATATCCCGCCCTCCACTCCGAAGAGTCTCAGAGTGGCTCACCATCTCCTTTACCTTCCTCCCCCACAACAGACACCCTGTGAGGTAGATGAAGATATTGGATTTATATCCCGCCCTCCACTCCGAAGAGTCTCAGAGTGGCTCACAATCTCCTTTTACCTTCCTCCCTCACAACAGGCACCCTGTGAGGTGGGTGGGGCTGGAGAGGGCTCTCATAACAGCTGCCCTTTCAAGGACAACCTCTGCCAGAGCTACAGCTGACCCAAGGCCATGCCAGCAGGTGCAAGTGGAGGAGTGAGGAATCAAACCCGGTTCTCCCAGATAAGAGTCAGCACACTTAACCACTACACCAAACTGGCTCTATAGGGCTTTAAAGGTTACAACCAGCACCTTGAAACAAATCCAGAATGCCACAGGCAACCAGTCTAACATTCCCAGCACAGGTAGCTCCAACAACAACCGGGCGTTTTGCACCAGTTGCAGCCTCCGGAGTTGAATCAAAGGGCAGCCCCGTGTAATCTTTAAGTAGGAACACACATGGCCTGGCCTGACATGGCCCGGCCCGACAAGGTCTCATTTATGTCAGATTCGGCCCTCACAACAAATGAGTTTGACACCGCTGCTCAACCATTTTCATAATGAAACGGGTCATGGCGGTTGTTTCTGCCCCGTACGCTGACCCTCCCCCTGCCTCAAGAGCTGTCATTCCTCAACGCTCAACGCAAGGACATCCCACCTGCCTTCTTCCTTTGGCTCTCTGGGCGCTCAGGCTTCCTGTGCCTCAAAGGAGAACGCAGCGATAGCACACAGAAGGCTGTAATCCAGAGCTGGCGTGGAATGAAAGAGCTGACCTTCGCATAGCTAACATCTGACTCGGTTTGATAAAGGAGGGTTAGCGTCGCGCGATGCCAACTCCTCTGGGTTCCAGCTCTCCCCGACACGTCTCCGCTCGAATGGGCTTCTGTGTTCAGCTATAGGAGGTGACAGCTAAAAGGGGTCAAGCTGTCTGGCAGAGAACGACATCCCTGCTTCGGGATGGAGCCCGTTCAAGACGATGCAGCCAAAAACCGACGTGCATCGCGGTGACTTTGTTGCATCGCTGGCTGGCTTCGCCGCCCAGCTCCCTCTTGCCAAGCGCTCTGCCGAGAGACTGACCTAAGGCTTACAGCAAAATAACAGGGGCAGGGCGAGCAGAGCTGATTTCGTTCTCTGTGTCCCATCTATCATGGCCGTGTAAGTAGGGTTCTCTGGTCGCCGGCCAGGCTCAGAGCTGCTTAGCGTCAACAGGTCTGCTGGATGGTTTGTTTGCAGACTGTACCCTGGGATTGCAACCGAACCCTTTCCAAACGAGGGGATTAGATGGCGTTGAATGAGATCTGAGGTCTCGGTCCTTGAACAGATGGAATGTCTGTATCTGGGCCAGGTTTCCATTGGAAAGAAGCAGGCGGCTTAAAGGTGGCTCCCCCTCCTTGGTGGCATGGCATGCTGTGCTTCACGTGGGATGAGTTTCTAGTGCGAAGGAGACTGTGGAAGGCGAACACCTGAGTATTACCCAACCACTACGGAGCAAGGGGAGGGGAAGTGGCATGGCATAGCCTGATCTCATAAGCTCTCATAAAGTCAGAACTCAGTTGGGACACCACCGAGGAAGGCTGTGAGGAGGAAGGCAATGGCCAATCACCTCTGTTTCTCCCTTGCCTCGAAAGCCCCTTTCTGGAGTCACCATAAGTCTTGGATGGGAGACAACCAAGGAAGGCTCTGCAGAGGAAGGCAATGGCAAACCACCTCTGCTTCTCACTTGCCTTGAAGGCCCCTTGCTGGGATCTCCATAGGTTTTGGATGGGAGACCATCAAGGAAGGCTCTGCAGAAGAAGGCAACGGCAGACCACCTCTGCTTCTCACTTGCCTTGAAGGCCCCTTGCTGGGATCTCCATAGCTTTTGGATGGGAGACCATCAAGGAAGGCTCTGCTGGGATCTCCATAGCTTTTGGATGGGAGACCATCAAGGAAGGCTCTGCAGAAGAAGGCAATGGCAGACCACCTCTGCTTCTCACTTGCCTTGAAGGCCCCTTGCTGGGATCTCCATAGCTTTTGGATGGGAGACCATCAAGGAAGGCTCTGCAGAAGAAGGCAATGGCAGACCACCTCTGCTTCTCACTTGCCTTGAAGGGCCCTTGCTGGGATTTCCATAGGTTTTGGATGGGAGACCATCAAGGAAGGCTCTGCAGAAGAAGGCAATGGCCAACCACTTCTGTTTCTCACTTGCCTTGAAAGACCCTGGCTGGGGTTGCCATAAGACTTGAATGGGAGACCACCAAGGAAGACTCTGCAGAGGAAGGCAATGGCAAACCACCTCTGCTTCTCACTTGCCTTGAAGGCCCCTTGCTGGGATCTCCATAGGTTTTGGATGGGAGACCATCAAGGAAAGCTCTGCAGAAGAAGGCAATGGCAGACCACCTCTGCTTCTCACCTGCCTTGAAAGACCTTGGCTGGGGTTGCCATAAGTTTTGAATGGGAGACCACCAAGGAAAGCTGTGTAGAAGAAACCAATGGCAAACCATCTCAGCTTTTCATTTACCTTGCTGGAGTCTGATGCATCAGACAGTTATGACTAGACAGGATTTACATACATATGCTCTGAGCACGACTTAATATATAAAACAAAGAAGTGTCAAAGGCTCTCAGGTTTTCTAAAAGGCTTCCCTTCCATCCTGTGTTCAATGTCAAGACAAGAATCTGTGGATTCTCCTGTTCTCTCTTCTTGGCTATTTTCAAGCCGTCCTTCTAAGAAGAAAGGAGAAGAGGGAGAGACAAATCCAAGAGGACCACATGAAGCTCTTTGTGTGCCGTCAAGTTGCAACCCATGTATGGTAACCTCATGGGATTTTCAAGTCAAGTAATTGAGGTGGTTTGCCATTGCCTTCAAGAGCCAGTTTGGTGTAGTGGTTAAGTGTGTGAACTCTTAACTGGAGAACCAGGTTTGATTCCTCACTCCTCCGCTTACAGCTGCTGGAATGGCCTTGGGTCAGCCATAGGTCTCATAGGAGTTGTCCTTGAAAGGGAAGCTTCTGAGGAGAACTCTCTCAACCCCACCCACCTCGCAGGGTGTCTGTTGTGGGGGGGAAATAGGAGATTGTAAGCCGCTCTGAGTCTCTGATTCAGAGAGAAGGGTGGCGTATAAATCTGCAGTCTTCTTCTTCTTCCTCGGCATAGCAGCTCTGGAATTCTTGGTTGGTCTCCCATTGAAAAACGAAACAGGCCAACCCTGCTTAACTTCTGAGATCTGATGAAACTGAGCTAACTTGGACCATCCAGGTTAGGACCACATGAAACATGCTCCATCAAAGTCAGTAATAAAGATGTGTGTGTGTGTGTGTGATATTTGTTCTGTCTTGCAGCTCTCAAATATGTGATTTTTTTTTCTATGTGGCTCTTATGTTAAGCAAGTTTGGCCACCCCTTCTCTAGAAGAACTTGGGAAATGGTGTCCTAAACCCTGAAGGCCTTGTTAACTCAGCGTCTAAGACTGAGAATCCTAAGGTCTCCTTTTGATGGGTGCAAGAAATGAAAGGCATTGAAGAAATGTCTCAAAATTTTGAGCTTTGGGGGAGTGGTCTCGGAAAGGCAAGCAGCCAGAGCTGCATTTCCAAGCTCTTCAAGGTTCATGATTCATCAGAAAAGCTTCTGCTTGGCATGCAGAAGGTCCCAGGTCCAATCTTCAGCATCTCCAGTTAAAAGGAGCAGGCAGTAGATGACGTGAGGGAGGGACGGCAGCTCAGTGGTAGAGCATCTGCTTGGTAAGCAGGAGGTCCCAGGTTCCATTCCCGGCATCTCCAACTAAAAAGGGTCCAGGCAAGTAGACGTGAATAACCTCAGGTGGAGGCCCTGGAGAGCCACGAATGGGGCTGTGGCTCAGTGGTAGAGCATCTGCTTGGTAAGCAGAAGGTCCCAGGTTCCATCCCCGGCATCTCCAACTAAAAAGGGTGAAGGCAAGTAGACGTGAATAACCTCAGGTGGAGGCCCTGGAGAGCCACGAATGGGGCTGTGGCTCAGTGGTAGAGCATCTGCTTGGGAAGCAGAAGGTCCCAGGTTCCATTCCTGGCATCTCCAACTAAAAAGGGTCCAGGCAAGTAGGTGTGAAAGACCTCAGCTTGAGACCCTGGATAGCCACTGCCAGTCTGAGTAGACAATACTGGCTTTGATGGACTGAGGGCCTGATTCAGTGTAAGGCAGCTTCATATGTTCATTGAAACATAGAGAGCTGCCTTCATTCTGAGCTGACTTTAATGGACCCGATTAAGTGTTCTGTTTAAGTCTGAATCAGGCCATTGGTCCATCAAAACCAGTATTGCATGCTCAGACTAGCAGCTGCTCTCAGGCAGAGGTCTTTGTTATTACCTACTACCTGTCCTTTTTAACTTGAGGTACTGGGGATTCAGTTTAGTTTTGTTTAATACAGTCTCAAGACCAGGATACAGTGTAAACATAATATAGAAATGTAAAAGCAGACATAATATACAAAAAATAGCAATCTGAATTTAAGAACTTTTAAAATGCACATCCCGCTGTCTAAGAAAGAATGCACAAAACTCAGCAACGGAATGTGTAATCTCTGAATTCTAGTGTGAATGAGTATATATATTTAACCGAAAGCCTGCTTTTCTTTAACTAAATCAACTGTGCGATTGGTTTAAATGTTGCCAACGAATTTAATCGTTCTAGTTGCCCTATTTGTTTACTAGTTTGTACTGGTTATTTTCATTAATAAGCTTGTTTGTCACGTATGTATACAGACAAAGATCTTCTCTTTTGGGGGATCTGAAATTATGTGGTGTAAGGAGTTTAAAACTTCCATCTCATAGCTTTGGATGTAACTAGAATATTAAAACTCAATAAAGCTTATTTTAAATTTAAAAAAAAAAGAAAGAACCAATGATGTATTGCTTTGTTTGCATTAATATAACCAGGTGTCCTATCAACTAATGGAGTAATAATTGGTCCTGGGGATTGAACCTGGGACCTTCTGCATGCCAAGCAGAGGCTCATCCAATGGCACACAGCCCCTCTTACCTTTGTCGGAAAGGATACTGACTAGGGTTGCCAAGTCCAATTCGAGAAATATCTGAGGACTTTGGGGGTGGAGCCAGGAGACTTTGGGGGTGGAGTCAGGAGACATTAGGGGTGGAGCCAAGAGCAAGGCTGTGACAAGCATCATTGAACTCCAAAGGGAGTTCTGGCCCTCACACTTAAAGGGACGGCACACCTTTTCAATGCCTTCCTTCCATAGGAAATAATGAAGGCTAGGGGCACCTTCTTTCGGGGCTCATAGAATTGGACCCCCTGGTCCAATCTTTTTGAAACTTGGTGGGTATTTTGGGGAAAGGCACTAGATGCTCTATTGAAAATTTGGTGCCTCTACCCCAAAAAACAGCCCCCCCAGAGCCCCAGATACCCGCGGATCAATTCTCCATGATTTTCTATGGGAATAAATCTCCATAGGGAATAACAGAGTTCCCAGCAGACACTTCCCTCCCCCCCCCCCGCTTTGTGACGACCCTGAAGTGGGGGGAGGGACTCCAAACCGGGGGATCCCCTGCCCCCACCTGGGGATTGGCAACCCTCATACTGACAAACCCAGAAGATTGCTAAATGCAAGCTCATTGTCTCTTGGGTAGACACTTGAGTGCGCCAAAGTTGCATCTGAGCTGAACCCAACAGTGGCATCTCTTGTCTTCGTTCTGGGGAGGTGGGAGCAATTCCCGTGTTGTTCTGTCCCCTGCACATTCTATTTGGCAGCAACGCTCAGGATTAATCCATCTGGCAAGGCCACATTCTTTTCTGGAGGCAGGGGGCAAAGCCCATGGAAATTAAACATTGAGTGTACCCAGCTGGCCTAGGGAGAGGAACATCGCAAGAACACTGTGGTTCAGTAAGCGTCTTCCTGGTATGTCATCAGAGCACGGCAACAGCTGTGGACACATGTCCAGCGCTCCCCCCGCCCCCTTTCCTCTGTCTCTCTGCCTGCAACGCAATCCAATCTGGAGTTGTTTTATGTTCCCACCTCCTATCACCTTGCAAAGCTGATGGCGTTTGGAGGGCACCAGACTTGACAAATAGCACACCGTGCAGCAGTAATTAGTGGCGTAATAGGTAAGAAGGAAACGGATGGTCACTGTCTCCCTGGGAAGAAAGCCAACTGCAGCTTCCAGCCACTGAGATGCAGAGCGAGGAAGGAACCAGAGGAAAGGTTTGGACTTGTGAAGCTGACATCAACAGAGTTTGCCTTTGTGCACCTGGCCTTGTGCTATGTGCTATGTGCTCCCAGTGTGTAGCAGCTCACTGGGATTGAGACCATGCAATTGAAGACCTGTGAGACAGTATGGTGTAAGGGTCACAGCAGGGAGGTATGGGTTTATGTACAGGAGGAGGAGGAGGAAAAGGAGGAGGAGGAGGGGGGAGAAGGGGGAGGGGAGGAGGAGAGGGAGGAGAAGGAGGAGGAAGAGGAGGAGGAAAAAGAGAAGGAGGAGGAGGGGGTGGAGGAGGAAGAGGATGAGGAAGAGGAGGAGGAGAAGGAGGGGGGAGGAGGAAAAGTAGAAGGAGGAGGAAGAGGATGAGAAAGAGGAGGAGAAGGAGGAGGAAGAGGAGGAGGAAGAGAAGGGAGAAGGAGGAGGAGGAGAAGGAAGAGGAGGAGAAGGAGGGGAGGAGGAGGAGGAGGAGCAGAAAGAGGAGGAGGAGAAGGAGGAAGAGGAGAAGGAGGAAGAGGATGAGGAAGAGAAGGGGAGGAGGAGGAGAAGGAAAAGGAGGAGGGGGAGGAGGGGGAAGAGGAGAAGGAGGAGGTGGCGGAAGAGGAGGAAGAGGAGGGGGAGGAGAAGGAGAAGGAGGAAGAGGACAAGGAAGAGGAGGGGGAGGAGGAGGATACTGCTTTTCTCCCTTTCTCACAATACAAGAACTCGTGGGCATTCCATGAAATTGCTGAGGAGAGCCAATGTTCCTTCTAAGCTGCAGAGCCTTGTGAGCTACTGGCATTAAAGTTGTGAACTAGTGCATAAATTAGTGTGCTCTGGAGCCATTTCTTCTGAGCTAAGACAAAAATGTGTGAGCAGAAGGCTAAAAACCTGTGAGCTAGCTCAGGCTAACTCAGCTAAGTGGGAACACTGGTTAGAACTGATAAAAGGGAGTCCTTCTTCACCCAAAGGGTGATTAACATGTGAAATTCACTGCTATGGGAGGTGGCGGCAGCTAGAAGCATAGCCAGCTTCAAGAGGGGAATGGAGAAGCATATGGAGCAGAGGTCCATCAGTGGCTATTAGCCACAGCTTATTACTGGAACTCTCTGTCTGGGGCAAGTGATGCTCTGTATTCTGGTGCTTGGAGGGGTGGGGGGGCTTCTAGCCCTACTGGTGGACCTCTTGATGGCACTTGTTTTTTTGGGGCCATTGGCCTGATCCAACATGGCTTCTCGTATGTTCTTAGGAAGAGGAAGCATGTTGGTCCCTAGCCATTCAGTGCCTTAAAGGTCAAAACCAGTGTTTCCTCCAAGCTGAATTAGCGTGAGCTAGCTCATAGTTTTTAAGCCTCCAGCTCGCACGTTTTAGTCTCCGCTCGGGAAGGATGGCCCCAGAGCACACTCCTGGATGCAGCGGCTCACCGCTTTAATGCCAGTCGCCCACACAGTCGAATTTTTGCTCGCAAGACTCTGCAGCTTAGAGGGAACGAGACCTTGAAGCTGACTCAGAACTCCACCGGCAGTTGACGCAAGCGCAGAGAACCGATCCAATATGAGCCCATAAAGGCACCACGGCCAGCAGGCATGCTGCTGTGCTCTGCACCAGCTGTCGTTTCCAAGTCAGGCGCAAGGATAGAACCATATAGAGCAAACTGCAATAGTCTATTTTGGAAGGGATCATTGTGTGGATCGCTGTGGCCAAGTCATGGGAAGAACGTTAGGGATGACATTGCTTTATCCTCGATCAGACCCTTGGTCCATCAAGCTCAGTGTTGTCCGTTTGGTGTAGAGCCAGTTGGGTGTAGTGGTTCAGTTTGGTGTAGTGGTTTGGTGTAGAGCCAGTTGGGTGTAGTGGTTAAATGTGTGGACTCTTATCTGGGAGAACTAGGTTCGATTCCCTACTCCTCCGCTTGCAGCTGCTGGAATGGCCTTGGGTTAGCCATGGCTCTCACAGGAGTTGTCCTTGAAAGGGCAGCTTCTGTGAGAGCTCTCGCAGCCCCACCCACCTCACAGGGTGTCTGTTCTGTGTGTGTGTGTGAGGGGGTGTGTGTGTGAAGGTAAAGGAGATTGTGACCACTCTGAGATTCAGAGTATAGGGCGGGATATAAATCCAATATTTTCTTCTACTAGTACTACTCAGACTAACAAAGGGTCTCCAAGTTCTCAGACAGAGGTTTTTCAACATATGAACATATGAAGCTGCCTTATACTGAATCAGACCTTTGCTCCATCAAAGTCAGTATTGTCTTCTCAGACTGGCAGCGGCTCTCCAGGGTCTCAAGCTGAGGTTTTCCACACCTATTTGCCTGGACCCTTTTTTGGAGATGCCAGGGATTGAACCTGGGACCTTCTGCTTCCCAAGCAGATGCTCTACCACTGAGCCACCATCCCTCCTTCAAATCACCTGCTTCCTGATCCTTTAACTGGAGATGAAAGGAAACAAACCTGGAACATCTGGCAGGTCAAGCAGACACCATACCACTGAACCATGCCCCGTCCCCTTCTACTACATCCAATCCTCCTTGAACTTCAAAGCTGTTTCTCTCTGGTGGTAGCCAAGACAGTAAGCATGGATGTTTGGCACCTCCTCCCAAGGAAGTAGACTTCCCATGGGATTCATTGGTTTGTTTTTGAGCCACATGTTGCAAGAGAAAAGCTTATGGTGCACCAGCAGCTTAAACCACCATCGTCATCCACCTAGGCAGCGGACCAAATTTCCTCTTCAGTTAAGAACTTAAAGAGTCTTGTTAGATCAGACCAGTGAGGGCCCACCTAGTCCAGCATCTTGTCTCACACAGTGGCCAGCCAGTTCCTCTGGATGACCAACAACAGGGCAGAGAGGTTGAGGCCTTCCCCTGAGAAAAACATCAGAAGAGCCCTGCTGGATCAAACCAGTGAGGGTCCATCTAGTCCAGCATCCTGTCTCACACAGTGGCCAGCCAGTTCCTCTGGAGGGCTAAGAACAGGGCACAGAGGTCGAGAACTTCATAAGAACATCTGAAGAGCCCTGCTGGATCAGACCAGTGAGGGTCCATCTAGTCCAGCATCCCGTCTCCCATAGTGGCCAGCCAGTTCATCTGGAGGGCCAACAATAGGGTAGAGAGGCTGAGGCCTTCATAAGAACATCTGAAGAGCCCTGTTTGATCAGACCAGTGAGAGTCCATCTAGTCCAGCCTCCTGTCTCACACAATGGCCAACCAGTTATTTTGGACGTCCAATGACAGACTCTCGAGTCTGAGACTTTCCCCTGATGTTGCCTCCTGGCTCTTGTATGTGTGGCATGAAGTGAAATCACAGTCAACAAAGACTCGATGTTGTGGTTAACCCTAGCCGTGCTGCAGTGTGGCTCAGCTAAGGAAGGAGATTCCAAAATGGAAGCATTCGATATAACAAGAAGAACATTCCAGCAAAACCGTCCTTCCTTCTCACATCATCTCAACTGCCTTTAGCCTGGGAGTACTTAATAAAAGCAAATGAGAGAGAACACCAAAGAGGATTTTGAATCTACCGGCTGCTTAGCACTTTAAGCAGTGACTGTGTGCTAACCTTATAGTAAATGATCCCTGACTCACAGACTGTGTGATCAAATGCCATTAATGGAATAATTTAGTCCAGCTGAACGAATACCCTGGTAAGGGAGAGGGGTGAAAAAAAAAAGTATTCTGTTAGAGGGACTTGCTTCTCCCTTGCTTTTGAGATTTCAAATGCTCCGAATTGCACATACAGGAAAGTACAAAGGGCCATTATTGACCGTAGTGTACAAATGTTGGGCTGTACCTGCAACCGTGCTTAGATAAATGTGGAATATGGAGCAGAGGTGTGACACAGAGTGTTGGACTGGATGCACCATTGGCCCGATTCAACATCGCCTCTCTTATGTTCTTACGTGACACAGAGTGTTGGACTGGATGGGCCATTAGCCTGATCCAACATGGCCTCTCTTATATTCTTATGTGACACAGAGTGTTGGACTGGATGCACCATTGGCCTGATCCAACATGGCCTCTCTTATGTTCTTATGTGACACAGGGTGTTGGACTGGATGGGCCATTGGCCTGATCCAACATGGCCTCTCTTATGTTCTTATGTGACACAGAGGGTTGGACTGGATGGGCCATTGGCCTGATCCAACATGGCTTCTCTTCTGTTCTTATGTGACACAGAGGGCTGGACTGGATGGGCCATTGGCCTGATCCAACATGGCTTCTCTTATGTTCTTATGTGACACAGAGGGTTGGACTGGATGGGCCATTGGCCTGATCCAGGTTGTCCTTGAAGGGGCAGCTGCTGTGAGAGTCCTCTCAGCCCCACCCACCTCACAGGGTGTTTGTTGTGGGGGAGGAAGGGAAAGGAGATTGTGAGCTGCTCTGAGACTCTGAGATTTGGAGTGGAAGGTGGGATATAGATCCAATATCTTCTTCTTTCAACGACAACCTCTGCCAGAGCTATGGCTGACCCAATGCCATTCCAGCAGGTACAGGTGGAGGAGTGGGGAATCAGACTCGGTTCTCCCAGATAAGAGTCTGCACACTACACCAAACTGGCCCTCTCAGTTCCACACACATCATAGGGTGTCTGTTGTGGGGGGAAAAGATAAAAGAGATTGTAAGCCGCTCTGAGTCTCTGATTCAGAGATAAGAGCGAGGTATAAATCTGCAATTCTTCTTCTTCTAGCCTCAGCTTTGTAAGTGCCCAGAAATCTGGGATTATTAGTCACATGCCATAACCTTCCTCAACCTGTGGAAGATTGGGGAATCAAACCCGGTTCTCCCAGATAAGAGTCCACGCACTTAACCGCTACACCAAACTGGCTCTCTATGTGAAATCAGAACAAGTAATACTGAGCTTGAAAAGATGAGAAACTCAGAATCATTTCTCTTAAGCAGATGCTTAACTCAAGAAGAAGAAGACTGAAGAAGAAGAAGAAGATAATGGAAGAATATAATCGTGCCAGGGAAATTTCGGGAGAGCAGGAAAAGAGGAAGACTCAACGTGACGTGGATTGACTCCTTCCAGGAAGTCATGGCCTTTAGGCTGAAAGACCTGAACGGGGAGGTCAATGGTAGGATGATTTGGAGGACATTAATCCAGGGCTTTTTTTTTTCAGCTGGAACCCCCAGGAGCAGGGCTCCACCTGGGTTGGCCAGGGCTTCAGCTGGCCCCACCCCCCATGCAGCAGCCACGTGCTCTCAGACCAGGGGGTGTGCCCTAATATGCAAACGAGCTCCTGCTGGGCTTTTTTGGGAGTTAATGTTGCATTTTATACTGACTTAACTATAATGGTACCTTTATTAATGTTCTTCTGACTGGAATGTATTTTATGCCAATAAAGGTAACGGAACTAATCCAGGGTTTTGGGTTTTTTTGTAGCAGGAACTCCTTGGCATATTAGGAGAGCCAGTTTGGTGTAGTGGTGAAGTGTGTGGAATCTTATCTGGGAGAACCGGGTTTGATTCCCCACTCCTCCACTTGCACCTGCTAGAATGGCCTTGGGTCAGCCATAGCTCTGGCAGAGGTTGTCCTTGAAAGGGCAGCTTCTGTGAGAGCCAGTTTGGTGTAGCGGTTAAGTGTGCGGACTCTTATCTGGGAGAACCAGGTTTGATTCCCCACTCCTCCGCTTGCACCTGCTGAAATGCGCTTGGGTCAGCCATAGCTCTTGTAGGAGTTGTCCCTGAAAGGGCAGCTGCTGTAAAAAGCTCTTTCAGCCCCACCCACCTCACAGGGTGTCTGTTGTGTGTGGAAGGAGGGGAAGGTAAAGGAGATTGTGACCTCTCTGAGACTCTGAGATTCAGACTATGAGGCGGGATATAAATCCAATATCATCCAATATCTCTTCCTCCTCCTCCTCCTCCAGTTTGGTGTAGCCAGTTTGGTGTAGTGGTGAAGTGTGCGGACTCTTATCTGGGAGAACCGGGTTTGATTCCCCACTCCTCCACTTGCAGCTGCTGGAATGGCCTTGGGCCAGCCATAGCTCTCTTATCTGGGAGAACTGGGTTTGTTTCCCTACTCTTCCACTTGCAGCTGCTGGAATGGCCTTGGGTCAGCCATAGCTTTTGCAGGAGTTGTCCTTGAAAGAGCAGTTGCTGTGAGTGTCCTCACAGCCCCATCCACCTCACAGGGTTTTTGTTGTGGGGGGAGAAGTTAAAGGAGATGGTGAGCTGCTCTGATACTCTGAGATTTGGAGTGGATGGCGGGATATAAATCAAATGTCTCCTCCTCCTCTTCCTCCTCCTCCTCCTCCTTCCTCTTCCTTCTCCTTTCTTCTTCTTCCTAAGCCTGCTGTAAACTCCAGGAGGCCTGGCTACATCAGGGGTGCGTGGCCCGATATTATTATTATTATTATTATTATTTTTTACGGTTTTATAAGTTTTTATTGTTGTAAAGAAAAACACACATACTGATACACTAATATACAAGTGTATGTTAGTGTGGCCCGATATTAAAAGGAGTCCCTGCTACAAATAACACCCCCTGGTTTGAGCTACTTGCAAATGGCCAAATGACTCGACGAAAGCTCAGTTCTCTACTCACCGTCTGGCGAGCAGAACAGGAGCTGAGGCCGTGGGCGTGGGGACATCCTGACGAACCACAAAACCAATCCGCACGACAGTCAGTGAGAAACAGAGAACGGAAAGGGTTGACAACCTGCCAGCCGATGTTCAAAGAGAAACAAAACAGGGGACAGTTGCTCTTCCTGAATGCTTATGCGAGCCCGATCACCTTGGTTGATTCCAGATGTTCGTCAGCTGCTCCAAAGCCAGTGTCACCTCTCCTGCCAGGAGTATTCCCGTTTTCCGAGTGGCCTGCAGTCCAAGGTCAGGAAAATGCAACCTGAAAGCCAGGAGGAAGCACTAAATAGAGTGTTTATTTAAACATCTCCTCCGATCGGTTTGTCTGCTTGACCTATCTCCTGACTTTAATGCAATAAGGTGGCGTTTTAACACCATTAGAAGCTGGATTCCAGCCAGAACCAGAGGGGGAAAGAAAAAAAACAAACCAACTCCTTTATTTTATATCCCTTTAGACCGCATTGATGAAGCTCCCAAAACTGGGGCTTTCGCCATGCATAATTCATTGTAAATTGTAAAAAAAGCAACCAGTAAAGTATATATATAAAAAAAAAGGATGGGAAAGAAACAGGGTTCCAGAGGTTAAAGA
>NC_083226.1:176093305-176145502 GCF_032191835.1 Heteronotia binoei
TAAATATATTAAAGAAGTATTTGAAAAGTAATAAAAAGTCTGGTAGCCTATTCGTATCACAGTCAAGTTGTGTGTGTTTTTGTATATATCCTCGCTGTGATCCCTTTGTTGATTATGCTAATCCTCAGGTGGGGGCAGGGAATCCCCCAGTATGGAGGCCCTCCTCTCACTTCAGGGTCATCAGAAAGCAGGGGGAGGGAAGGGAAATGTCTGCTGGGAACTCTATTATTCCCTATGGAGACTTATTCCTATAGAAAATAATGGAGAATTGCTCCATGGGTATCTGGGGCACTGGGGAAGCGGTTGTTTGAGGTAGAAGCACCAGATTTTCAGTATAGTATCCAGTGCCTCCCCCCAAAATGCCCTCCATGTTTCAAAAAGATTGGACCAGGGGGTCCAATTCTATGAGACCCCAAAAGAAGGTGCCCCCATCCTTCATTATTTCCTATGGAAGGAAGGCACTTAAAAGGTGTGCGGTCCCTTTAAATGTGATGCCCAGAACTCCAATTATGCTTTTCACACCCTTGCTCCTGGCTCCATCCCCAATGTCTCCTGGCACCACCCCCATGTCCCCAGATATTCCTTAAATTGGACTTGGCAACCCTATTCCAGAGTGAATGGTTGGCTGCTGTGTGAAACAAGAAGGTGGACTAGATGGACCACTGGTTTCATCCAGCTGCTTTTTTTTTCATGTTCTTGTGAATACCTCAATCTCTATGTAGGCTTGCCAGTTTGAGATTAGGAAACACCTGGAGACATGGTAAATGAAGCCCAGAAAGGCAAGGTTTGGGAGGAGTGGGACCTCAGAAGGGTATAATACCATAGAGTCCACCCTCCAAAGGATCCATTTTCTCAAGAGGAAGCAATCTTGGTCATCTGGAGATCAATTGTCACCGCACGAGATCCCACGAACCACATGAGGGTCAGCAAACCTACCCTTATGCCCTACTGTTTGTTCTCCAGGAGAATTGGTTGGCCACTGTGTCAGACAAGATGTTGGACTAGATGGAACCTCACTGTTCTGATCCAGAAAGGCTCTTCTGATGTTCTTATGAAGGCCTCAGCCTCTATGTCATGTTGTTGGCCCTCCAGAGGAACTGGTTGGCCACTGTGTGAGACAAGATGCTAGACTAGATGAACCCTCACTGGTCTGATCCAGAAAGGCTCTTCTGAAGTTCTTATGAAGGCCTCAGCATCTATGCGTTGTGGTTGACCCTTCAGAGGAACTGGTTAGCCACTGTGTGAGACAAGATGTTGGACTAGATGGACCCTCACTGGTCTGATCCAGAAAGGCTCTTCTGATGTTCTTATGAAGGCCTCAGCCTCTATGTCGTGTTGTTGGCCCTCCAGAGAAACTGGTTGGCCACTGTAACTGGTTGGCCACTGTGTGAGACAAAATTGTGGACTAAATGGACCACTGGTCTGATCCAGCATGCTCTTATGGAGGCCTCAGCCTTTTATGCCCTTTTTTTGCCTTCTAGAGGAACTGGTTGGCCCCTGTGTGATACAGGATGCTAGATTAGATGGACCCTCACTGGTCTGATCCAGCAGGGCTCTTCTTATGTTCTTATGGAGGCCTCAGCCTCTATGTCCTGTTGTTGGCCCTCCAGAGGAACTGGTTGGCCAGTGTGTGAGACAAGATTCCAGTCTAGATGGACTACTGATCTGATCCAGCAGGGCTCTTCTGATGTTCTTATGGAGGCCTCAGCCTCTATGTCCTGTTGTTGGCCCTCCAGAGGAACTGGTTGGCCAGTGTGTGAGACAAGATTCCGGTCTAGATGGACTACTGATCTGATCCAGCAGGGCTCTTCTGATGTTCTTATGGAGGCCTTCTTAGGTTCTTCTGAAGGCTTCTCTGCCATGTTGTTGGCCCTCCAGTGGAACTGGTTGGCCAGTGTGTGAGACAGGATGCTGGACTAGATGGACCACTGGTCTGACCCAGCAAGGCTCTTCTGATGTCCTTGCATTCTCATTCTCTGCCTTCCGAAACATCAAAACTTTCAACCAAAAGCCTCCCGCCGCCGCCGTCTAGTCTTCAAGCTACAATGTGTCATCCATAGCTGTGGTCTTGTCTCCTGCCAGACGTCTCCCCCCACCATCACCCCGTCCTTTCCTCTTTTCATGTCGAGGCGATTTGTCAGCATGCTGAATATATCCGGCTCCGGAACGAGCCTCATTACAGGCCTGCACAAAGACAAGGGAGGTGGAGAAGGATGACAAGGTTTTGCATTAATTGCCTAGCTATCTAGTGTTCTGGGGGGCACCCAAGCATATAATAATTTAAGTAGAGTTGCAGCGAGTTGGAAGTTCCCGCTTCTTATAATGTTTTGGCAAGCTGATTTCCTATTATAGCACAGTCGGTATTTCTTTGTAGAGCCCTGACAGAAAGCTGCAGGTGGGCCCCCGGCTTTTGTCCTGCTAGTAACATATTTTCAACGCTCCATTAACCAGCCAGGAAGTCAGCTGGTACCACCAGCATCAACTACAGTGTAACACACACCCCCTCCCCACAAGAGCCGAGACAGCCTGTGCAATAACCATCCGGACGACAGGTTTTCTTTTGCAAAAGGTGGAGTGTTAAGATCTCTAAATTGGAGGATGGATGGATGGATGGATGGATGGATGGATGGATGGATGGATGGACGGGAGGGAGGGAGGGAGGAAGGAAGGAAGGAAGGAAGGAAGGAAGGAAGGAAGGAAGGAAGGAAGGAAGGAAGGAAGGAAGGAAGGAGGGAGGGAGGGAGGGAGGATGGATGGATGGATGGGAGGGAGGGAGGAAGGAAGGAAGGAAGGAAGGAAGGAAGGAAGGAAGGAAGGAAGGAAGGGAGGGAGGGAGGGAGGGAGGGAGGATGGGAGGGAGGGAGGGAGGATGGATGGATGGATGGATGGGAGGGAGGGAGGGAGGATGGATGGATGGGAGGGAGGGAGGAAGGGAGGGAGAGAGGAAGGAAGGAAGGGAGGGAGGGAAGGAGGGAGGATGGATGGATGGGAGGGAGGGAGGGAGGAAGGGAGGGAGGAAGGGAGGATGGATGGATGGATGGATGGATGGATGGTAGGGAGAGAGGGAGGGAGGGAGGGAAGGAGAGTGGGGGAGGGAGGGAGGATGGATGGATGGATGGATGAAATTGCTGAGCAGTCAGGTTAAAATGGATAGAAGGAAGTACTTCTTCACCCAAAGGGTGATTAACATGTGGAATTCACTGCCATAGGAGGTGGTGGTGGCTAAAAGCATAGCCAGCTTCAGGAGGGCGTTAGATAAAAATATGGAGCAGAGGTCCATCAGTGGTTATATATATATTGGCCACTGCATGACTCGTGGGCATTCAATGAAATTGCTGAGCAGTAGGGTTGAAACGGATAAAAGGAAGTACTTCTTCACCAAAGGGTGATTAACATGTGGAATTCACTGCTACAGGACGTGGCGGTGGCTACAAGCATAGCCAGCTTCAAGAGGAGTTTGGATAAAAATATTGAGCAGAGGTCCATCAGTGGCTACTAGCCACAGCATATCATTGGAACTGTCTGGGGCAGTGATACTCTGTATTCTTGGTGCTTGGGGGGGGGAAGGGTAAAGTGGAAGGGCTTCTAGCCCCACTTGTGAACCTCCTTTTTTTTG
Organism: Heteronotia binoei; assembly: GCF_032191835.1. Lineage (NCBI taxonomy): Eukaryota > Metazoa > Chordata > Lepidosauria > Squamata > Gekkonidae > Heteronotia > Heteronotia binoei. The sequence continues at coordinate 176,096,922 of NC_083226.1, forward strand.
GCCACTGCATGACACAGAATGTTGGACTGGATGGGCCATTGGCCTGATCCAACATGGCTTCTCTTATGTAGCTCAGTATTTCTCATTCTAACCAGCAGAATTGCCAAGCTCCTGGAATTCCAACTGATCTGCAGACTGGGGACCATGGCTGGGGACCATGGCTGCTTTGGAGGGTGGACTCTAGGACATTCCCTCCCTGCGGAGGTCACGCCGCTTCCCAAACCTTGCCTTCCCCAGACTTCATCCTCAAATCCCCAGGAATTTCTCAGACTGGAATTGGTAACCCTATCAGCACTCAGTAGGGCTGCCAGCTCTGGACTGGGAAATACCTGGTGATTTAGTGGGTGGGGTTTGGGGAGGGGAGGGGCTTCAATGGGGCATGATGCCATGGAGTCCACCTTCCAAAACCACCATTTTCCCCAGGGGAACCGATCTTTGTCACTGGGAGATCATTTGAAGTCCCAAGAGATCTCCAGCCGCCACCTGTAAAAACGGTTTTGTTGTTGTAAGAAGTTCTAAGTTAATTTAGGATTCTTGTGAAATAGCAGTCTTATTCCAGTATACACCCAATCGATGTTCCCTCTAAGCTGCAGAGTCTTGTGAGCAAAAATTCTGCTTTGTGAGCTACTGGCAGGCCTCGGATTCAGCGGGAGCTCACAGGAGCGCAGCTCCTGAACCTTTCTGAGAGTTCCACTTCCTCCTTCCCACCTGGTCCACTGAATAGTAGGTGGAGCTGGATAACAATCCTTGGATGAGTTCCACCACCTATTTTTCTACAAAACGACCCCTGAATAAAGCCCATTGTGAGGGGAAATACAATTACTAGGAATAAGGCCAGGACTCGGATTCAGCAGGAGCTCACAGGAACGGAGTTCCTGAACCTTTCTGAGAGTTCCTCCTCCTCCTCCTCTTCTTGTCCATTGAATAGTAGGTGCAGCTGCATAACAATCCCTGGATGAGCTCCACCACCTATTTTTCTACAGTTGTGAGCTACTGGCATTAAAGTTGTGAGCTACTGTATAAATTATTGTGTTCTGGGGCCATTTTTCCTAAGACAAAAAGGTGCGAGCTGGAGGCTAAAAATCTGTGAGCTAGCTCACGCGCACTCAGCTTAGAGGGAACACTGATCCCAAAATACCTGGTAAGTTCCATAGACTTGGCTCTTGAGGATTCTTTGTCTGACCCTTTCAAGAAAAGCTCAGGACAATAGAAGTGGGAGTACCTTGAACTGGACTCTAGACAAAATGTGATTTAATATACGGCGAGATCCCATTTTATTTTATGAAATGCCAGTCCCTGAGTGAGCTGCCTGAGGAAGGATTGATTCCGAAAGCGGATAGAAGCAGCGGTCCGGTTGCAAGCACCCCTGTTTGGGAATTATTGGACTTCGGGAAATCCTACAAACAAAGAAAGGACATCGCACATCGTCTTTGTAAAATGGACTGTACGGCATTTATACATCAATATGTGAATATTACCATGGTTAATAAGGTTGCCAATCCCCAGGTGGGGGCAGGGGATCCCCCCAGTTTGGAGACCCTCCCCCCGCTTCAGGGTCATCAGAAAGCGGGGGGAGGGGAGGGAAATGTCTGTTGGGAACTCTGTTATTCCCTAGGGAGATTTATTCCCATAGAAAATCATGGAGAATTGACCTGCGGGTATCTGGGGTTCTGGGGGGGGGCTGTTTTGGGGGGTAGAGGCACCACATTTTCAGTATAGCATCTAGTGCCTCTCCCCAAAATACCCCCCAAGTTTCAAAAAAGATTGGACCAAGGGGTCCAATTCTATGAGCCCCAAAAGAAGGTGCCCCTATCCTTCATTATTTCCTATGGAAGGAAGGAATTGAAAAGGTGTGCCGTCTCTTTAAATGTGATGGCCAGAACTCCCTTTGGAGTTCAATTATGCTTGTCACAGCCTTGATCTTGGCTCCACCCCTAATGTCTCCTGGCTCCACCCCCGAAGTCTCCTGGCTCCACCCCCAAAGTCCCCAGATATTTCTAGCAGGAGCTCCTTTGGATATTAGGCCACACACTAGGGTTGCCAAGTCCAATTCAAGAAATATCTGGGGACTTTGGGGGTGGAGCCAGGAGACTTTGGGGGCGGAGCCCGGAGCAAGGGTGTGACAAGCATAATTGAACTCCAAGGGAGTGCTGGCCATCACATTTAAAGGGACAGCACACCTTTTAGAATGCCTTCCTTCCATAGGAAATAATGAAGGATAGGGGCACCTTCTTTTGGGGCTCATAGAATTGGACCCCCTGGTCCAATCCTTTTGAAGCTTGGGAGGTATTTTGGGGAGATGCACTAGATGCTATACAGAAAATTTGGCACCTCTACGTCAAAAAGCAGCCCCCCCAGAGCCCCTGACACCCGCAGATTAATTCCCCATCATTCCCTATGGGAATCGTTCCTGGAGGTGCATAATGGCTATGGGGGTGGAGCTTCCCCCGCCGGCCAGCTGGCTGGGGGAGGGGGGAAGCCTGTAAAACCAGGGGATCCCTTGCTGGGACCTGGGGATTGGGAAGCCTACTCACACCCCTGATGTAGCCAATCCTCCAAGAGCTTCCAAGGCTCTTTGTACAGGGCCTGCTGTAAGCTCCAGCAGGATTGGCTATATCAGGGGGTGTGGCCTAATATGCAAAGGAGCAGGGGTGGAATTCTAGAAGGAGCTCCTTTGCATATTAGGCCACACACCCCTGATGTGGCCAATCCTCCAAGAGCTTACGAGGCTCTTAGTGTAGGGCCTATTGTAAGCTCTCGGAGGATTGGCTCCATCAGGGAGTGTGGCCTAATATGCAAAGGAGCTCCTGCTAGAATTCCACCCCTGGCCCTCATGCTCGGGTGGAGAGAAGCCCCTTCCAACAGCCGCCACCTGAAACCCTTTAACTGGAGATGGCAAGATGTGATCCTAGGACTTTCTGCAAGCAAAGTGTTCTAGTTCTCACTAAGCAACAACTCCTCCCTTAGCAAACCAAAGACCCTCTTTTTAGATATGCGCAGGGCTTTATTTTTGTAGCAGGAGCTCCTTTGCATATTAGGCCTCAAACTCCTGAGGCAGCCAATCCTCCAAGAGCTGTTGTTGTTGTTGTTGTTGTTGTTCAGTCTCACAGTTGAGTCTGACTCTTTGTGACCCTATGAACAAAGTCACGCCAGGCCCTTCTGTCTTCCACCATCCTCCGAAGTCTGCTCAGATTCATGTTAGTTACATCAATAATGCTGTCCAGCCATCTCCTCTTTTGCCGTCCCCTTCTTCTTTTGCCTTCTGTCTTTCCCAGCATCAGGGTCTTCTCCAGGGAGTGCTCCCTTCTCATTGGGTGGCCAAAATATTTTAGCTTCAGCATCTGACCTTCCAGTGAACAGTCTAGGTTGATTTCCTTTAGGACTGACTGATTGGATCTTCTTGCAGTCCAAGGGACTCTCAAGAGTCTTTTCCAGCACCACAGCTCAAAAGCAGCTATTCTTCTGCGCTCGGCCTTCATTATGGGCCAGCTCTCACAGCCATACATGACTACCGGGAATACCATCGCTTTGACTATATGGACTTTTGTTGGCAGGGTGATGTCTCTGCTTTTTATTATACTGCCCAGGTTCGCCATAGCTGTCCTCCCAAGGAGCAGACGTCTTTTTTATGTCATGGCTACAGTCACCATCTGCAGCGAGGTCCTGCTAGAATTCCTTACAGGGCTCTTCTCACAGGGCCTGCTGTAAGCTGCAGGAGGATTGGCTGCATCAGGGGGGTGTGGCCTAATAGGCAAAGGAGGTCCTGCTAGAATTCCTTACAGGGCTCTTCTCACAGGGCCTGCTGTAAGCTCCAGGAGGATTGGCCTCCTCAGGGGTGTGCGGCCTAATATGCAAAGGAGTTCCTTCTACAAAAAAAGCCCTGGATATCCACCCAATCACAATGGCAAAAGCTTTTGCTCTTTTATAACAAAAAAAAAAAAATCAAAGAACTGGCATCAGAAAGGCCTCTCTTTCAGAAAAAGAGACGCACATCTCTTAACCCGATTCAAGGACATACCTTTTGAATTCCATCAAGAACATAGTTTGTTTCCCTGTATGGATGGCCCAATGGGAAGCCGGCCGTTAAGGCAGCATAGGTCACTATTTCCAAGCTCTCCCCTTTGCAAACCTGCTCCTTTATGGTGATTGTCCCTCTGCTCCGTGCGTTCAACCTTTCACGTTAACAATTCCCCCTCTTGCCTTTAAAACCCACAGTGCCATTGTTCGACAGCTAAAATGGGAGGCTGGGAGGGAGGCGAAAATGAGCCGCAGGCTTGACCTGGCAAAGAATTAAAAAAAAAAATCAATCAGCTGCAATAATTATGAACATTTCCAAACCAGGAGACATTACAATGGCTTTCTATTTCAAGGGACTGGAGAAGGCCTTCAGAGAGAAGACGCTGTGCTTTTTTCACAGTAGGAAGGGGTTTTGTAGGCCCCGTGCAGTTACCCCATCTTCCCCCCTCCCCGTTCGATGTAGTGGTTAAGTGTGAGGACTCTTATCTGGGAGAACCGGGTTTAATTCCCCACTCCTCCACTTGCAGCTGCTGGAAGGGCCTTGGGTCAGCCATAGCTATTGCAGGAGTTGTCCTTGAAAGGGCAGCTGCTGTGAGAGCCCTCTCCAGCCCCACCCACTTCACAGGGTGTCTGTTGTGGGGGAGGAAGGTAAAGGAGATTGTGAGCCACTCTGAGACTCTTCGGAGTGGAGGGCGGAGTATAAATCCAATATCTTCATCTACCTCACAGAGTGTGTGTTGTGGGGGAGGAAGGGAAAGGAGATTGTCAGCAGCTCTGAGACTCTTCGGAGTGGAGGGCGGAATATAAATCCAATATCTTCATCTACCTCACAGGGTGTCTGTTGTGGGGGAGGAAGGGAAAGGAGATTGTGAGCCGCTCAGACTCTTCTGAGTGGAGGGCGGGCTATAAATCCAATATCTTCTTCTTCTTCTTCTCAGCTGTCCCCATCCTTTTGAGATCCCGTCTCTCATTCAGAGCCGGCAGAAGGTGACCATTTTGTCGTGGCTTCCCTTAGTGGTTAAAGTGCTTGAAATGATACTTCCAAGATTTAAAACCAGTTGATTATAATTTACATCTTATTAGTCTGGGGAAAAGGGAGAGCGGCAAAAAAGAAAAAGAAAAAGATATCCATTACAAAATGTAAAATTAAACGATCATTAAGCTAATTAGCCAGTTTGTTGTTCTCATTGAGTTTATTGTTTCAGTTGTATCTGTGCAAATTAGCAAAGGGCTTAATTTGTGCAGAAATCAATAAATTCTTTCCCCCCTTTTTCCCCCTGTAATATATGCACATATTTAAATAGTCAGTGCTTTAACAAGAAAGTTGGAGCAAGGGTTTAATTTCGGCTCGAGGAAACGCTGATAAGCGAACAATCCAGACTGTACGACAGATCGCGATGAATTGGGATGGTGTTCATAATGGAACAGCCCAGACTTTGGAGGCAAAGATAATCCAGTTCAATATTGTCCACATGAACCTCTTGTTCATTAGTAACCCACTGGATAGATGGCCAGGATTAGGAGTCACCAAGGGTGGGGGGGATGTAATTGTTATAATTTTGTATCTTGGGTTCAGGAGAATGTAAGAACATAAGAGAAGCCATGTTGGATCAGGCCAATGGCTCATCCAGTCCAACACTCTGTATCACATAAGAACATAAGAGAAGCCATGTTGGATCAGGCCAATGGCCCATCCAGTCCAACACTCTGTGTCACATAAGAACATAGGAGAAGCCATGTTGGATCAGACCAGTGGCCCATCCAGTCCAACACTCTGTCTCAGACAGTGGTGAAAAATCCAGATGCCATCAAGAGGTCCATCAGTGGGGCCAGGACACTAGAAGCCCTCCCATTGTTGCCCCCCCCCCCAAGCATCCCTGCCCTAGACACTGATGGACCTCTGCTCCAGATGTTTATCCACTCTCGTTTTGAAATCGTCTATGCGGTTAGGGTTAGAGTACGTCTATGCAGGGACCTCAGCAAGATATGGTATTATACAGTCCCCCCTCCAAAGCAGCCATTTTCTCTTATAGAAGGTGGTGGCGGCTACAAGCATAGCCAGCTGCAAGAGGGGATTGGATAAACATATGGAGCAGAGGTCCATCAGTGGCTAATAGCCACAGCGTATTGTTGTAACTCTCTGTCTGGGGCAAGTGATGTTCTGTATTCTTGGTGTTTGGGAGGGGGAACAGTGTGTGTGTGTGGGGGGGCTTCTGGTGTTCTGGTCCCACTGGTGGACCTCCTGATGGCACCTGTTTTTTTTTGGCCACTGTGTGACACAAAGTGTTGGACTGGATGGTCCATTGGCCTGATCCAACATGCTTCTCTTATGTTCTAAAATGTTGAGTGGAGTTAGTGGGGGCTGCCACAGGGTGTCACAGGGTTGATGGGACCAGTCTCAAAATGGCTGCCTTGGGGGCTGTGTCTAATTTTTCAAAAGGATGTAAGATCCTACAAACTGTTAGGAAGTTGCAGCCCGAGCATGTTTCTGTCATGGAGACGACTGTTTCTCAATGAGGAATTTCTATGGGCACGAAGTGACTCATCCTGGCCTCTTCTGAAACACCTCCTTTTCAAGTTAGGCAGAGGAAAAAAATAAGGTGGACCCTTGGTGTCCATGGAGAGAAGCTTTGGAGAAGAACTAAGTGGAGATCAAGAAGAGTGGGAGTTTCTTAAATGTGAAATAATGAAGGTGCAATCACGAACAATTGTTTGTAGAAAAAGCCCAGCAAGAACTCATTTGCATATTAGGCCACACCCCCTGATGTCACCAAAAGTGACCTCTCCCATGCAGTAGGTTGCTTTCCGCATATTGACACAGAACAGTACAGTGCCATCAGCTCCATTTTCATGGTTGTGTGCTCTTAGCCTAATGAGAGACCTTGGTTTGCGCTACCCCCTCTAAAAAAAAAAACACAGCGGGAGAGAGAAAGCAACGTGTGGCAGAGTGGGCAGTGGCAGGCCCAGCTTCTCCTGGGAGGGTGTGTCTCTCTCTCTCTTCACAAACTCATTGGAGGCTGGAAGCAGCAGATAGGATGGAGCACATGGTCTGGGAGTGCATGGCTGCCTAGTGACTTCCCTCCGCTGAAGATCTTTTTTTAAGCCAGAGCCCTGGTCGAGCAAGCCAGAACTGTGTTTCTGTGTGTTCCTGCTCAAAAAAAAAAAAAAAAAGGCCCTGCATACATCATACTCTCCCTGGCATCTGAGATAATGGAAAATGGAGACAGAAATATAATTCTGCTTTGCATCTCCAGGTACCCCAATAGAGGCAAAGTTCTCAAGATCTTTCGAGACAGGTCCTTCAAAATAACAGTATTCTTAATGTTCAATATGAGCAGCAGGCCACCTTCTCTGAATGACTGTTAAAGATCAGCAGAAGGATGACCTAGGGTTGCTAACTTTTCCTTCCCAAATCGCTAAAGCGTCCGGGAAAACCATAGAGTTTTCCTGGAAACACCTAGAGCGGTCGGCGTGCGAGGTCAGCAGCACGATGATGTCACCCGCAAGCCCCTAAGCTGGTAGGTTGGGAACCTCCAGGGTGGGAGAGCCCCCACCTGGCCCAGGGGCTTGGCAGCCCTAGGATGAACCTGAGGCATTCATTCTCACATTCCATAGTTTTGGTGTTCACCTAGGATGTTTGAAGACGGAATGTAAAAGCAGGGTAACCACGAACAGGAGACAGAGTTTGGCTGCACATCTGTGGCCACACTTATTCAGTGACACATCAGGCGTTTCCTTACCATTAGTGTTGTTCCTGGGAGTGGAATTTCTTTCTCTGTAATTCACTTTTTTGAGGCACAGCCACGGATCCCTCTTGTTCTCTTTTTTTTCTCTTTCAAAAGAAGAATTTCTCCTCGATTTCTCTCGGATTTCCCTTTGTCGTTTTCTGTTACACCTCTGCGACCTCCTTTTGGAGCCTCAGCCCTTGTAGTGTTTTTGGAGGGTATGTTTTATGTTCTGTAACACAAGATGATCTAGCGGGAGGGCAGGATGGTCTGGGAAGACAATACCTGCCTTTGAGCACCCGTGATGGGGAATTTCTGAAGTTCTTCAGAGCCTTCTTTCCCGTCTCCCCCTCCTTTTTGATCGAAATGGAACAGATTTCAAATAGACTTCAGATTCCCCCAAAGAAGAAAAGGAATGGATTGTTGGGTTTCAGGGAGAAACTGAGTAACAATCTAATCGTGCTGCTTCTTGTTTGCCCTGAACTGGATGGTGCAGGCTAAAATCATAGAGTTGGAAGGGACATCTAGGGTCATCTAGTCCATCCCCCTGCACAGTGCATTTAACTCACAAACACCTCCGCCTAAATTCACAGGATCTTCATCGCTGTCAGATGACCATCTAGCCTCTGTTGAAAAACCTCCAAGGAAGGAGAGCCCACCACGTCCCGAGGAAGCCTGTTCCACTGAGGAACCGCTCTAACGGTCAGAAAGTTCTTCCTAATGTTGAGCCGGAAACTCTTTTGATTTAATTTCAACCCCTTGGTTCTGGTCCTACTTTCCAGGGCCACAGAAAACAATTCCACCCCATCCTCTAGATGACAGCCCATCAAGGACTTGAAGATGGTGAACCTATCACCTCTCAGCCACCTCCTCTCCAGGCTAGTTTGAACTTTTCAGATCTCAGGAGCTAAGCAGGGCGAGACCTGGTTGGTGATTAGATGGAACATCCAGGAAGTTCAGGGATGCTATGAAGAGGCACAAGATAGGGGGGGACCTCTTGTCTGGGGTACAGGAGTCAGTGAATGGCTGGAGGCATTGGCGGTAGCTCCAGGGTGGAAGACCCCTTGGGAACGCATGCACCGCTTCAGAATTGAGGCCGGGAGGGGTGGGGGGGGTGGTGTTCAAAGGCACTCTTCTTCCCTCTCTGGGTCTTTCTCATGCTTAGCCACTGGCTTGTCTTTCTCTCTGGGTCCTTGATGTTGTAAGTCAAGGTTTCTTCCTCCCTGGCAGGCTCTAGACTCCCTGGTTAAATCCCCTGCCTCGTTCCCTCCACCCTTGCCCCCAGTCAATCCCATCAGGGTTAAGACATTGGTTTCCTGACTCTAAGACCCCCGTGGCGCAGAGTGGAAAAGCTGCAGTACTGCAGTCCGAACTCTCTGCTCACGACCTGAGTTTGATCCCAGCGGAAGCTGGTTTCAGGTCAACTCAGCCTTCCATCCTTCCGAGGTCGGTCAAATGAGTCCCCAGCTTGCTGGGGGGAAAGTATAGATGATTGGGGAAGGCAATGGCAAACCACCCCGTAAAAAGTCTGCCGTGAAAACGTTGTGAAAGCAACGTCACGCCCAGAGTCGGAGACGACTGGTGCTTGAACAGAGGACTACCTTTACCTTTTTTTCCTGGCTCTTCCCTGTCGCGCTACTCTCGAGGGATCCACAGGGTGGGGCCGCTCCATCAGAAGTCATTGTGGGACAGCTGGTGTGGACATCATTCTCCCCGACCCCGGAGCACGCTGGACTGGGGATCCCGGGTGGGAGGTCTGGGAGGAGGGGTGACGGTCCCAATTCCGGACGGCTCTCTTAATCTGCCCTGACCTGGATGGTTCTGGCTAGCCCCATCTCATCAGACCTTGGAAGCTAAGCAGCACTGGCTTGGGTTAGTACTTGGAGACCCACCATGGAAGTCCAAGGGTGCTACCTAGAGACAGCCAATCATAGAATCATAGAGTTGGAAGGGACATCCAGGGTCATCTAGTCCAACCCCCTGCACAAGGCAGGAAGCTCACAGATATCTCCCCCTAAATCCACAGGATCTTCATCGCTGTCGAGTGGCCATCTAGCCTCTGTTTAGAAACCTCCAAGGAAGGAGAGCCCACCACCTCCCGAGGAAGCCTGTTCTACTGAGGAATTGCTCTAACGGTGGTCAGGAAGTTCTTCCTAATGTTGAGCCAGAAACTCTTTTGATTTAATTTCAGCCTGTTGGTTCTGGCAAACTACTTCCAGACATCTCTTGCTGACTAGAAGTTACCACAGATCTGCTGTGACCGGACAGTATTTTCTACCGCCACCAACTTCTTGTTTGGCTTGAAACAGCCATAGATCAGTGCACTCAGGGGGTGTTTTGTATAAAAAAAAAATATGTGGTGGAGCTAATTAGCATAACTCATTAATGTATGCCACACACCCCCAGCCAAAAGCAACCCGATGCAAGAATGGAGAACCCTGGACAAGCGAGGCCTGCTTGGGCTGGCTAGAGATCCAGCCAGCCCAAGCAGGCCTCACTTGCCTGGGGCTCTCCTGGGCTGACCCTCCCCAGTCAAAAGGCCAGCAAGTCACCTGCCGCCCCAAATCACATAAGAAGTGGAGAAAGGGTGGTGCGGACTTCTCCGGAGGTTACTGAGGGCTGCTGGGGGTGTGGCAAAGCCCCTGGTGGCTGGCTGGCTGGCTGCCCGCTATTTTCAAGAACTTTGAAAGACTTCTCTGGAATTGTGTGCTAGCGAAAGCTGTCCATCTTTGGAAAGCGACATGGATGCCATGCCTCTTTGAGGAAGTATTGGGAGGAAACTCCTCTACGTGTTGACGAAATCGTCAGAGACAATAATCAGCCCATGCTCATGATTGATTAAGTCTGGACTACCACAGAGGAGAGCACAATGGTAGGCTTAGAACTCAACATCAAAAAAACTTAGATCATGGCATCCGGCCCCATCACACCTTGGCAAATAGAAGGGGGAGACACGGAAGTCGTGACGGGCTTCACATTTCTGGGGTCCAAGATCACTGCAGATGGTGACCGTAGCCATGAAATTAAAAGACGTTTGCTCCTTGGGAGGACAGCTATGGTGAACCTGGGCAGTATAATGAAAAGTAGAGACATCACCCTGCCAACAAAAGTCCGTATAGTCAAAGCGATGGTGTTCCCAGTAGTCATGTATGGCTGTGAGAGCTGGACCATAAGGAAGGCCGAGTGTAGAAGAATAGATGCTTTTGAGATGTGGTGCTGGAGAAGACTCTTGAGAGTCCCTTGGACTGCAAGAAGATCCAACCAGTCAGTCCTTAGGGAAATCAACTCAGACTGTTCCCTGGAAGGTCAGATGCTGAAGCTGAAGCTCAAATCCTTTGGCCACCAAATGAGAAGGGAGCAATCGCTGGAGAAGACCCTGAAGCTGGGAAAGACAGAAGGCCAAAGAAGAAGGGGACGGCAAAAGAGGAGATGGCTGGACAGCATTACTGATGTAACAAACAAGAATCTGAGCAGACTTTGGAGGATGGTGGAAGACAGGAGAGCCTGGCGTAATTTGGGCAGTATAATAAAAAGTAGAGACATCACCCTGCCAATAAAAGTCCATATAGTCAACGCGATGGTGTTCCCAGTAGTAATGTATGGGTGCGAGAGCTGGACCGTAAAGAAGGCTGAGCGCAGAAGAATAGATGCTTTTGAGCTGTGGTGCTGGAGAAGACACTTGAGAGACCCTTGGACTGCAAGAAGATCCAATCAGTCAGTCCTAAGGGAAATGAACCCAGACTGTTCCCTGGAAGGTCAGATGCTGAAGCTGAAGCTCAAATACTTTGGCCACCAAATGGGAAGGGAGCCCTCCCTGGAGAAGATTCTTGAAAGTCTGTTGGACTGCAAGAAGATCTGATCAGTCAGTCCTAAGGGAAATCAACCCAGACTGTTCCCTGGAAGATCAGATGCTGAAGCTCAAATACTTTGGCCACCCAATGAGAAGGGAGCACTCCCTGGAGAAGATGCTGGGAAAGACAGGAGGCAAAAGAAGAAGGGGACGGCAAAAGATGAGATGGCTGGACAGCATTACTGATGTAATAAACACGAACTTGAGCAGACTTCGGAGGATGGTGGGAGACAGGAGGGCCTGGTGTGACTTTGTCCATGGGGTCGCAAAGAGTCGGACTCGACTGTGCGACTGAACAACAACAACGACAATGGATTCCCCTACAAACCACAGTATACATCAGGGGTATCAAACTTATTTGTTATGAGGGCCAGATCTGACATAAATGAGACCTTGTTGGGCCAGACCATGTCGGATTGGGCTGAGCCATGTTGGGCCGGGCCATGTGTGTACCTATTTATTTATTTATTTCACTCGATTTATATCCCGCCCTACCCCACCCAAGCGGGCTCAGATTTAAGATTAGGTAGCAGAGATGTAATTTTTTTTTATAAAGGACACAGACAAACACAACTATATATTTTTTAAAAAACTTAAAACATGCTAAAAATGTTAGCGCTCATTGGTCTTAAAGATGCGTTCTTTGTATTTCTCCCATGGGATCCAGGGAACTGGACAAAGGAAGCTAAGGCCTAAGAATACCATCTGTAACTAAATGGTAATTAGCGCCTAATTGTTTAAATCGTTTTAACTGTTTTAATTGATGTTTGATTTAACTGTTTTATTGTGACTTCACTGCGTGTTGTGAGCCGCCCTGAGCTTGCTTCGGCGGGGAGGGCGGGATACAAATCGAATAAACTAAACTAAACTCTTTCCTTCCTTCCCCAGGAGATGGGGGGGACCTCAGCCAAAAGAAGGAAGAGAAACTTGGCTCAGTAGCTCTGCTGTGCGATTGAGAGAGCCTGACAAAGCAAGCTCTCCCTCCCCCCTTCCTCCCCAAGAGACAAGCCTCAGCCAATGGAGAAAACAGAAGTTTTGCTCTGTCGCTCCTGTGCGATTGAGCAAGCCTCGCAAAGCAAACTGTGATGCGGAAGGAAGCAAGAGAGAGGGAGAAGGAAGCAGACGACAGCCAGTTGTTCAGGGGCCTGATAGGGGCCCTCCGGGGCCTGATTTGGCCCCTGAACTGCATGTTTGACACCCAGGTATATATCATAGGAAGATATCCTTTTAAGTCTGGTGGATTTAAAAGGACCGGCACAAGAACGTTATATTTGCTCTGAGGAGTGGTTTAGAAGAAGACAGAACCTTAAAGGCATTTAAGAGGTATTACCTTACACAGATGCTTATAACATCTTTCTTTTTCTTTTCTTTTTTTTAAAAAAAGGAAATCCTCCATGCATAGTTCCATGCCTTGTTTTCTTGTGGGTGGGGCAAGGGGGGAAAGTCATTCTTTGAGAAATGCAAAAAGCCCCACGCTACACCACACATACTGCATTGTTTAGTTCAGTACCACTTTGGCGACAAGCAAGCATGAAAACAATAAGGTGATACTGGATTCAAATTGGAGGGAAGGTGGCTCAGTGGTAGAGCATCTGCTTGGTAAGCAGAAGGTCCCAGGTTCAATCCCCGGCATCTCCAACTAAAAAGGGTCCAGGCAAGTAGGCGTGAAAAACCTCAGCTTGAGACCCTGGAGAGCCATGAATGGGGCTGTGGCTCAGTGGTAGAGCATCTGCTTGGTAAGCAGAAGGTCCCAGGTTCAATCCCCGGCATCTCCAACTAAAAAGGGTCCAGGCAAGTAGGCGTGAATAACCTCAGCTTGAGACCCTGGAGAGCCATGAATGGGGCTGTGGCTCAGTGGTAGAGCATCTGCTTGGTGAGCAGAAGGTCCCAGGTTCAATCCCCGGCATCTCCAACTAAAAAGGGTCCAGGCAAGTAGGCGTGAAAAACCTCAGCTTGAGACCCTGGAGAGCCATGAATGGAGCTGTGGCTCAGTGGTAGAGCATCTGCTTGGTGAGCAGAAGGTCCCAGGTTCAATCCCCGGCATCTCCAACTAAAAAGGGTCCAGGCAAAGAGGCGTGAAAAACCTCAGCTTGAGACCCTGGAGAGCCATGAATGGGGCTGTGGCTCAGTGGTAGAGCATCTGCTTGGGAAGCAGAAGGTCCCAGGTTCAATCCCCGGCATCTCCAACTAAAAAGGGTCCAGGCAAGTAGGCGTGAATAACCTCAGCTTGAGACCCTGGAGAGCCATGAATGGGGCTGTGGCTCAGTGGTAGAGCATCTGCTTGGTGAGCAGAAGGTCCCAGGTTCAATCCCCGGCATCTCCAACTAAAAAGGGTCCAGGCAAGTAGGCGTGAAAAACCTCAGCTTGAGACCCTGGAGAGCCATGAATGGAGCTGTGGCTCAGTGGTAGAGCATCTGCTTGGTGAGCAGAAGGTCCCAGGTTCAATCCCCGGCATCTCCAACTAAAAAGGGTCCAGGCAAAGAGGCGTGAAAAACCTCAGCTTGAGACCCTGGAGAGCCATGAATGGGGCTGTGGCTCAGTGGTAGAGCATCTGCTTGGGAAGCAGAAGGTCCCAGGTTCAATCCCCGGCATCTCCAACTAAAAAGGGTCCAGGCAAAGAGGCGTGAAAAACCTCCGCTTGAGACCCTGGAGAGCCGCTGCCAGTCTGAGTAGACAATACTGACTTTGATGGACCGAGGGTCTGATTCAGTAGAAGGCAGCTTCATATGTTCTTAAATACGTTAAAAACATACTAAGAGGTTTGGACAGAACCCAGATGGTTCGGAAACCAAATATTTTGATTTTTTTTTTTTTTTAATGCCAGAAAGAAATTGCTTCTTACGTTTCGCTCTCACTCTCAACAGAAAAACCACAGACGCATTTCAGTGCAACAACAGAGATGCCCTCAAGTCGGTCTCTTTAAGAGTTCAGCCTTTGTTTGCTTTTATTTTCAGCAACTGCGGGTTTCTTTTCGCATAATGTCAGCGGCTGAGAAATCCCCACTGCAGAAAGGGTACATTTTCTTGCCTTGAATAGCTTTTCTGCTCCAAAAAAAAAGAATAAGATCTGAGAACAATGTTCTAATGATTTCATTAAAACCCTCAAATCTCTCTGGAGTCTTCCATCCAGTTATATCCCATGTATACAAACGGCTTGCCATTATTCTATGCCAGTTCCAAACAGGAAAGAGTGGGGGGGGGGAAATGGAAGGAGTTGCAAGGAGAGAGCCAGGATCCTGCTTGTACAAATGGCAATCAGTCGTTAAAGCAAAAAAAGCCAAAAAATAAAATAGAAAAGCGATGGAAAACAAACAAACTATTCCCCGAATGCTTCCTGCATCGGGGTTTGCTAGCAGTATGCTTTTGCCCGACTTGATAAAAGTCTGGTACTTAATGCAACAATTTCGCTACTCCATTTTGTCGCCGGTATGCTCTCAGGGTACGTTTGGCTTGAATATTAAGGGAGGCGACTGAATGCTGGGGTTCTATGCAGGGATTCCTTTGCAGCAGGAACTCCTTTGCTTATTAGACCACACGCACCCCGATGCAGCTTACGGTAGGCCCTGTAAGACAAGCCTTGTCAGCTCTTGGAGGATTGGCTACCTATGAGGGGTATGGCCTAATATGCAAAGAAGAAGAAGAAGAAGATATTGGATTTATATCCCGCCCTCCACTCTGAAGAGTCTCAGAGCGGCTAACAATCTCCTTTCCCTTCCTCCCCCACAACAGACACCCTTTGAGGTAGATGAAGATATTGGATTTATATCCCGCCTTCCACTCCGAAGAGTCTCAGAACGGCTCACAATCTCCTTTACCTCCCCCCCCCCAACAGACACCCAGTGAGGTAGATGAAGATATTGGATTTATATCCCACCCTCCACTCCGAAGAGTCTCAGAGCGGCTCACAATCTCCTTTACCTCCCCCCCACAACAGACAACCTGTGAGGTAGATGAAGATATTGGATTTATATTCCGCCCTCCACTCCGAAGAGTCTAAGAGCGGCTCACAATCTCCTTTACCTCCCCCCCACAACAGACAACCTGTGAGGTAGATGAAGATATTGGATTTACATCCCGCCCTCCACTCCGAAGAGTCTCAGAGCGGCTCACAATCTCCTTTTCCTTCCTCCCCCACAACAGACACCCTGTGAGGTGGGTGGGGCTGGAGAGGGCTCTCACAGCAGCTGCCCTTTCAAGGACAACCTCTGCCAGAGCTACGGCTGACCCAAGGCCATGACAGCAGGTGCAAGTGGAGGAGTGGGGAATCAAACCCGGTTCTCCCAGATAAGAGTCCACGCACTTAACCACTACACCAAACTGGCTCTCCTAAGGAGTTCCTGCTACAAAAAAAAGCCCCTATTTAAAGTAGGATTCCCTGGCAACAGGTCAGAAATTTGTGGGTGGGATGCCATCTGTGCCACTGACTAGCATCTCTTTGAGTGGGGAGGCGCTTAAGATTTCTAAGCACAGAGACTGCATTCTCTCTCTCTCTCTCTCTCTCACTCACACACACACACAAGCACACACTTACTGGCTCTGGTTTCTATACCAAGACGTCTTATTCGCAATCAAGCAGAGAGACTGTGCTCTCCCTCTCCCTCATACACATTTGGCTCTGCTGCTGGCCCCTCCCGATGCAGCTTTCACTTCCTGCTCAAATTTAAAGGTGCACACAAGATGTTTACAATGCAAAATGTTTGCAGATTTCTAAACCTGCAGAGATCTAAAGGAACGTGGGGGCTGCAGGGGCGAGGCTTCCTCCACTTGCCATCTGGCTGGAGGCGGGGCGGAGCCTGGAAAACCAGGGGTCCCCCCCACTGGGACCAGCGGTTTGGGAAGCCTAAATTCTGGCTGGTCACTAAAGATCGGACTGCCTGGGCAGTGTTGGTTTTATGTGCCTACTCCTCTTTCTTTATAAATTACTTCCCACTTGGGATATTGTAGTGCTGCCTCCTGAGGCATCCATTTTGTGTAGGGTTGCCAAGTCCAATTCAAGAAATATCTGGGGACTTTGGGGGTGGAGCCAGGAGATTTTGGGGGTGGAGCCAGGAGCAAGGTTGTGACAAGCATGACTGAACTCCAAAGGGAGTTCTGGCCATCACAATGAAAGGGGCCGCACACCTTTTAAATGGCCTACCTCCATTGGAAATAATGAAGGATAAGGGCACCTTCTTTGGGGGCTCATAGAATTGGACCCCCTGATCCACTTCTTTTGACACTTGGAGGGTGCTTTGATGAGAGTCACTGAATGCTATGCTGAAATTCTGGTGCCTATAGCTCAAACAACAGCCCCCCCCCCCCCCAGAGCCCCAGATACCCACAGATCAGTTCTCCATTGTTCCCTGCCTTTACCTTTAAAGGGTTGGAGCACTTTCCTGATGAAGAAAGGTTAAAATGCTTGAGGCTCTTTACCTTGGAGAAACGCCAACTGAGGGGTGACATGCTAGAGTTTTACAAGATTGTGTATGGGATAGAGAAGGTAGGGAAAGAAATGATTTTCTCCTTTCTCACAATACGAGAACTCGTGGACATTCAAAGAAATTGCTGAGCAGTCGGGTTGGAACAAATAAAAGGAGGTCCTTCTTCACCCAAAGGGTGATTAACACATGGAATTCATTGCCACAGGAAGTGGTGGCATCTACAAGCATAGACAGTTTCAAGAAGGCATTGGATAAACATATGGAACAGAGGTATAGATGGAACTCTCTGTCTGGAGCCGTGATGCAAAAATGGCTCTAGAGGAAGAGGCATAGAGGAAAGAGATCTTGAGGAAAGAGATAGTTAGCCCACCAACTCAAGAAAAGGAATGATGTTCTGTATTCTTGATGCTTGCGGGGGCAAAACAGAAGGAGGGCTTCTAGTGTCCTAGCCCCACTAATGGACCTCCTGATGGCACCTGGGGTTTTTGGCCACTGTGTGACACAGAGTGTTGGACTGGATGGTCCATTGGCCTGATCCAACATGGCTTCTCGTATGTTCTTATCCCACCTAGAAACATTCAGCAGGGTTGCCAGCCTCCAGGTACAGATGCAGAGACCTGCCAGAACTACAACTGATCTTCAGTTGAGAGATAAAAGTTATACTCCGCTGATTATGGTATTATATCCCTTCCTGAAACCCTTCTCATCTCAGTCACCACTCCTAAATCTCCAGGAATTTCCCAACTGGGAGATCCCATTTCCAAACTGACTGTCTGTCGGTTGGTCTGTTGGCCTGACTGCTGGTCGCTCTGTGTCTGTCTGTTCTTTCTATCTATCTATCTATCTATCTATCTATCTATCTATCTATCTATCTATCTATCTATCTATCTATCTATCTATCTATCTATCTATCTATCTATCTATCTATCTATCTATCTATCTATCTATCTATCTATCTGTCTGTCTGTCTGTCTGTCTGTCTGTCTGTCTATCTATCTATCTATCGTCTATCATCTATCTGTCTGTCTGTCTGTCTATCTGTCTGTCCGTCTGTCTATCATCTATCTATTTATCTATCTATCTAATCATCTGTCTGTCTGTCAACAACAGACACCCTGTAAGGTGGGTGGGCCTGAGAGGGCTCTCACAGCAGCTGCCATTTCAAGCACAACTCCTGCAAGAGCTACGGCTGACCCAAGGCCATTTCAGTAACTGCAAGTGGAGGAGTGGGGAACCAAACCCATTTTTCCCAGATAAGAGTCCACCCACTTAACTACTGTGCCAAACCGG
Source organism: Heteronotia binoei (assembly GCF_032191835.1). Lineage (NCBI taxonomy): Eukaryota > Metazoa > Chordata > Lepidosauria > Squamata > Gekkonidae > Heteronotia > Heteronotia binoei. Next base: position 176,115,223 of record NC_083226.1, read on the forward strand.
CTCTATCCTGAAAAACATAAAATGGACATTGTATTCTCTCCCTCCGCCTCCCTCCCTCCCTCCCTTTCTCTCTTTTCTGTCTTTCCTCTATTCCCTTTTCAGAATAGTGGTGAATTTTTGGCAATCGTGTTCCACTTTCTCTTGTTGGTTTCCCTGTTGTCCTGTGCTGAACACTTCATTGAGGAAGCAATGGGAAGTCACTTCACATCCTACAGATGAATGTGTCCCTTAGCAGTGCATTCATGGTTCAGATATGGGGCAGCACTCCGGCAAAGAAAACGGTTTTTAAATGCCTTAAAGTAGACCCGTCTAAGACAGATTCTGAACGGTAAATCTCTGGCTCACCAAAGACAAGCAGTAAAGCAGGCAGAAGCGACAAGCCAGAACTCCCCTCGTCTTTCTCCTCCCTTCGTCTTTCTCCTCCCCTCGTGCTGGATCCAATGCCTCCTTTTCCACCAATTTGATCCCATGACCCCACCCACCTCACAGGGTGTCTGTTGTTGACAGACAGAGACAGACAGACAGACAGACAGACAGACAGACAGACAGACAGACAGACAGACAGACAGACAGACAGACAGACAGACAGACAGACAGACAGACAGACAGACAGATAGATAGATAGATAGATAGATAGATAGATAGATAGATAGATAGATAGATAGATAGATAATTTGATTAGAACATAAGGACATAAAAGAAGCCATGTTGGATCAGGCCAACGGCCCATCCAGTCCAACACTCTGTGTCACACAGTGGCAAAAATTTTTAGATACACACATACACTGTGGCTAATAGCCACTGATGGACCTGTGCTCCATATTTTTATCTAAACCCCTTTTGAAGGTGGCTATGCTTGTGGCCGCCACCACCTCCTGTGGCAGTGAATTCCACATGTTAATCACCCTCTGGGTGAAGAAGTACTTCCTTTTATCCGTTTTAACCTGTCTGCTCAGCAATTTCATTTTTTGTCTTTCATTTTCATTATTTGTCTTTCTGACGGATCCAGCTGCCCTTCAAATAGCCAGCAGTAGAGCTTTTTTTTTTTTTTTTTGTAGCAGGAACTCCTTTGCAGGACTGCCGCATGGGAGTAGGTGGCTGCCTTGGGCGCCATTTGGCCTAGGGGCACCATGAGGCGCCCCCTCTCTCCACGCCCACTGCCACCTGCCCATGCCCATCTCCCCCCATCTGTCTTGCCCCATCCGCCCGCCGCCACGCCGCCCATCCACCCACCTCCCCGTGCCCACTGAAGTCTGTCTCACTCTCCCTGCTGCTGTCAGTCTCACCCCGCCCACCCATCTCCCTGTCCGTCTTGCCCCATCCACCCGCCCCCCCGTTTGTCTCACCCTGTCTGCCCGCCTCCCCCACCTGTCCACCCGCCTCCTCGTGCCCGCTGAAGTCTGTCTCCCCACTGCCATCACCCATCTGCCTCCACCACGCCTGTCTGCCCGCCTCCCCATGCTCCCAGCTTAGCATTTGTGTGGAGCGCGTGGTCTGATGATGTCACTTCTTGTGATGTCATTGGGCTGCATGCGTGAGAAAGGATGTGGAGGGGCGGAAGAAACGGCCATGGCCTAGAGGCACAAGAACCCCTAGCCCCGAGCCTGCTCCTTTGCATATTAAGCCACACCCCTCTGATGTAGCCAATCCTTCATGAAGTTACATTACGCCCCATACTTACAGCTCTGTAAGCTCTTGGAGGATTGGCTACATCAGAGGTGTGTGGCGTAATATGCAAAGGAGCTCCTACTACAAAAAAAGCACTTGCTAGCAGAGTGTAGTGGTTAAAGTGTCCGACTAGGATCTGGGAGAGCCAGACTTGAATCCCCACCCTGCTATGGAAGCCTTCTGGGTGACCTTTGGCCAGTCATATACTCTCCTCACTCCTCACACATAACCTACCTCACAGCACTTTTTGTAAACCTATGAGAGACAGTTTGGTGTCGTGGTGAAGTGCGTGGACTCTTCTCTGGGAGAACTGGGTTTGATTCCCCACTCCTCCACTTGCAGCTGCTGGAATGGCCTTGGGTCAGCCATAGCTATTGCAGGAGTTGTCCTTGAAAGGGCAGCTGCTGTGAGAGCCCTCTCCAGCCCCACCCACCTCACAGGGTGTCTGTTGTGGGGGGGAGAAGATATAGGAGATTGTAAGCCACTCTGAGTCTTTGTTTCAGAGAGAAGGAAGGCGGGGTATAAATCTGCAATTCTTCTTCTTCTTCTATATGCTCTAGTTCATTGATATTAAATCCTGCACTCTCACGGAAACCTCCGCTGATTGTCGAGAAGCTGAGCGAGCTTTGTCTCTTTTCCTTCCCCCCCCCTCTTTTCCATCTGTTGTCTCTCATTCTCGCTTTAAAATAGAGGAGCAATTTTATCCTTAGCTCAGTTCCCTCGTTGCACCTCCGATTATTTGTCCTCTTGGCCTTCAGCTCTGCGGAAACCTCTTTCCATGAGTGAAAAGTACATATTTGAATACGGGTGTCACTTTGTTACTAAACACGGGCCCTGAATGAACGCTCGGAACAAACAGGACTCCTGGCAGTGCTCACTTCATCGGGTGAACAGGGCTTCGCATGTTCAGAAGCAAAATGCCTCTGATTGTCATAGAATCTGTAATGTACTGGGAACGGCGCAGTAAGAGACCAGAGTCGGAGAGTGATTTCAGCAAGCTTTACTTCAGGAACACACACACACAGACTGAGCTCTATTCAAACTTCCCGCTCTTTTATACAATTCTTCCCCCCTTCTGATTGGTCCTTAACTATTTACATGGATTGGCTATTTACAGGGCCCTAAGGGCCTATCAGGGAACAGTATGAGCCTGGATGTTGATTGGCTACTTATGTTTCAATCCTTCCCCTGATTGGGCATGCTTAGGCCTTCTCTGGAACCCTGGTGTGGAGTTCAAGCTCTGGCTTGTTCGGCTTCCCTCCAAAAGTAACAGTTCTCCCATTTGAGCCTAGGACACAACAGAATCATAGAGACGGAAGGGACCATGAAGGGTATCTAGTCCAACCCCCTGCTTTATGACGGGCCGACCTAGAGCAGCCCTGACAAGTGTTCATCTAGCCCAGGGGTGTCCAAACTGCAGCTCGGGGGCCACCTGTAGCTCTCTCACACATTTTGTGTCGCTCTTGAAGCCCCCGTCACCCCATTGGCCAGCTTGGAGAAGAGCTATGGCTCTTTCCCTACCTCCCCAGGGGACCAGGAGGGGGAGGAGCCTCAACCAATGGAGGCAATTGTGGTTTTGCTCTGTGGCTCCTGTGCGATTGGGCAAGCCTCGCAAAGCAAGCTGAGATGGAAAAGGAAGCTGGGAATTATTAGGAAGGGAACTGAAAACAAATCAGCCAGTATCATTATGCCCCTGTATAAATCGATGGTGCGGTCTCATTTGGAATACTGTGTACAATTCTGCTCACCGCACCTCAATAAGGATATTATAGCATTGGAGAAAGTCCAGAAAAGGGCAACTAGAATGATTAAAGGGTTGGAACACTTTCCCTATGAAGAAAGGTTAAAACGCTTGGGGCTCTTTAGCTTGGAGAAATGTCGACTGCAGGGTGACAAGATTATGCATGGGATGGAGAAAGTAGAGAAAGAAGTACTTTTCTCCCTTTCTCACAATACAAGAACTCATGGGCATTCGATGAAATTGCTGAGCAGGCAGGTTAAAACGGATAAAAGGAAGTCTTTCTTCACCCAAAGGGTGATCAACATGTGGAATTCACTGCCACAGGAGGTGGTGGCAGCCACAAGCATAGCCAGCTTTAAGAGGGGATTGGATAAAAATATGGAGCAGAGGTCCACCAGTGGCTATTAGCCACAGTATGTGTGTGTGTGTGTGTGTATATATATATATATATGTGTGTGTGTGTGTGTGTGTGTGTGTGTATACACACACATATATTAGCCATTGTGTGACACAGAGTGTTGGACTCGATGGGCCTGATCCAACATGGCTTCTCTTATGTTCTTAAGCAAGAGAGAGGGAGAAGGAAGCAGATGACAGCCAGTTGCTCGGGGGCCTGATAGGAGCCCTCCAGGGGGCCTGATTTGGCCCCTGGGCCACACTTTTGACACCCCTGACCTAGATGATCAACCCTTTGTGTTGTGTAACTCTCATGCGGCAGCCTGACTGATGAATCGGGACCCTCGCTTGGATGCCGCCTCATTGCCTTTCAGGCTGCATCTCTCCGGCAAGAGACGTTTCATCTCGGCAGTGGGTTCACTAAAAGGAAGGCACAGTTTGGAGCGGGCGCCCACGCGCCTGGATCGCTCCGCTCTTCAAGAAGCTATGATTTGAAATAACGAGTTGCGGCGTGAAACCTTCACGGTTGGGAATCGCGAGGGAGAGGCAAGGTATTCCTTCCCCCTTCCTCAACACCACAGTGCCGCTCGGCGAACTCCATTCGGCGGCTCCGATTTCGAGACGAAGATAAATAACCCAGCGCTCGAGGCTGCGAGAGTTGCAGGCCCCTTCATGCTACGAGACCTCTTAGTCAGGGTCCACCTCTCAGGGTCCAGGAGAGATCGAAAGACCTTCCATTTGTTAGCAACTCGGTATAATTCCCCATCTCCGCTTGAACAGCTGGGTTATCTGCTTCCCCCCCCACCCCAGTGTGTCCCAGAACTTCAGAGTACTGTGCAACCGTAAATTATTAATTCATGGGCCAATTAAAAAATAGCCGGCTGAACTGCACCGCGCATTCTGCGCCTCAATCTGACGCTGAGCCAAAAGCAAACAGATTGCAGGATTACATGGGAATCTATGCGTAATATACCGAATGTGAATTGACAGTTTTCGAGCAGACAAAGAACTCCCCGTGAACGCCACTTCTTTATCAGCTGGTTGGACTTGCTGCCATAATAGCCGTGGCAAGCTACACCGTCTGGCTCTTGCCAGGTTCGTTGCTTTCCCACAAAGAAGGGAGACAGAAGGACGGTTTGCGAGATCTCAGAGATTTTCCGGGATGGGTTTTTGCCTCTGATGGCTGATGGGAGGGACAAAAAGAGATGTCCACAAAAGCCACTTCTTTGTGACCATCTGGATCACCGCTTCCATAGGAAGAAAGCTAGACATCTACGGGCATTAGATCTGACAACATAGCAGTTCTTCTGATAGCCATAGCCAAGGATTTCATGGGCCGTCATATACTGGTTAGAGTGGAGTTGTTTTCTGTTGCCCTAGAGAAGAAGAAGAAGATGATGATATTGGATTTATATCCAGCCCTATACTCTGAATCTCAGAGCGGTCACAATCTCCTTTACCCCCCCTCCCCCTTACACGACAGAAACCCTGTGAGGTGGGTTGGGCTGAGAGAGCTCTCACAGCAGCTGCCCTTTCCAGGACAACTTCTACGACAGCTATGGCTGAGTCAAGGCCATTCCAGCAGCTGCAAGTGGAAGAATGGGGACTCAAACCTGGTTCTCTCAGATAAGAGTCCGTGCGATTAACCGCTATACCAAACTGGTCGGAAAGAAATTAAATAAAATGAGGTTTTGGCTAAAAATATAAGGAATCATTTCTTGCTAGAGCAGTTCCTTAGCGGAGCAGGCCTCCTCAGGAGGTAGTGTGTGTTGTGTCTGGTTCAGGATGGTCCACTTAGCAGAGTGCACCTTCTGAGTTTAGGATGGTTTAGGATGGTCCACTTAGCAGACTGCACCTTCTGAGCTTCAGCACAACAGCGTGGCCTAGTCTAATGGTTACCACTGTCTCTCACAAACTGCACCAAGAGCCTTGCTTTAAGTTAAGAAACCAACAGTAATGGATTTATTTAAAGAAAACATAACATATAACTGTCGTGGAGAGAAAGAGCGACTAAACTATTCTATCTAACTGGATGGTTTTGGATTGTAGTAAGCCATCTGCTTAGTTCCGATCAGGAGAGACAACATGCTGTTCCTCTCTATTCATGCACTGTATCTGGGGCAGTGATGCTCTCTTTCTTGGTGCTTGGAGAGGCAACAGGGGGAGGGCTTCTAATATCCTGGTCCCACTGATGGACCTCCGATGGCACCTGGGTTTTTTTGGCCACTGTGCGACACAGAGTGTTGCACTGGATGGGCCATTGGCCTGATCCAAAATAGCTTCTCTTATGTTCTTTGGAGATGAGGCTTCTAGTGTCCTGGCCCCACTGATGGACCTCCTGATGGCACCTGGGTTTTTGGCCACTGTGTGACACAGAGTGTTGGACTGGATGGGCCATTGGCCTGATCCAACATGGTTTCTCTTATGTTCTCATGTCTGGGGCAGTGATGCTCTGTATTCTTGGTGCTGGGGGGCACAGTGGGAGAGCTTCTAGTGTCCTGGCCCCACTGGTGGACCTCCTGATGGCACCTGTTTTTTTGGCCACTGAGTGTTGGACTGGATGGGCCATTGGCCTGATCCAACAGGGCTTCTCTTATGTTCTTATGTGACGCAGAGTGTTGGACTGGATGGGCCACTGGCCTGATCCAACAGGGCTTCTCTTATGTTCTTATGTGACACAGAGTGTTGGGCTGGAGGGGCCACTGGCCTGATCCAACAGGGCTTCTCTTATGTTCTTATGTGACACAGAGTGTTGGACTGGAGGGGCCACTGGCCTGATCCAACATGGCTTCTCTTATGTTCTTATGTGACTCAGAGTGTTGGACTGGATGGGCCATTGGCCTGATCCAACAGGGCTTCTCTTATGTTCTTATGTGACACAGAGTGTTGGGCTGGAGGGGCCACTGGCCTGATCCAACAGGGCTTCTCTTATGTTCTTATGAGACACAGAGTGTTGGACTGGATGGGCCATTGGCCTGATCCAACATGGCTTCTCTTATGTTCTTATGTGACACAGAGTGTTGGGCTGGAGGGGCCACTGGCCTGATCCAACATGGCTTTTCTTATGTTCTTATGTGACACAGAGTGTTGGACTGGAGGGGCCACTGGCCTGATCCAGCATGGCTTCTCTTCTGTTCTTCTGTGACACAGAGTTTTGGACTGGATGGGCCATTGGCCTGATCCAAAATGGCTTCTCTTATGTTCTTATGTGACACAGAGTGTTGGACTGGAGAGGCCACTGGCCTGATCCAACATGGCTTCTCTTATGTTCTTCTGTGACACAGAGTGTTGCACTGGATGGGCCACTGGCCTGATCCAACATGTTCTGATCTCTTATGTTCTTATCCCCTGCTGGTGGCCAGGGAACACCACCCTAATTTATTCCACTGAACATGTCAGGAGATCTTGGTTTGGTTTTGTTCTCCGAACACTCCGCAAAACTGAGGAACCGCAGTTCCTCCTCCCCGAGCTGTCAGGTGCTGAGTTATCTCAGACCGGACAATATTCCTGACATGGTTCCCGCTCATCTAGGGCTAGGAGCTGAATGGTATCTAAAGAAGAAGCAACCAAATTAAACAAGAAGGGACGCTTTTGAAGATGGCTTCCCCTACTTTATCCTCAATCAGATAGATGCCTTTTCAGCACTAATCAGGGTTTCCTCTGTGCTTTTTTTTTTTTTTTTTTTTTTTGCATTCCAGGTTTGTTCTATTTTACCATTCTATCAAAGAAAACTCTTGAATTTGACCGTCGGGGATTTGCCTTCAATTAAGCTTTCTTTTTAAACTCCGTATAGTTAGGCCTCATAATGAGGGGATGGCTTGGACAGTGGCATGGGGGGATAGATAAAAGACAGCGCAGAAATGCGGCGGAGGGAAACAGATTCTTCAAAGCTCGCCTTGCTCTGTTTTTGAAGCAACTTTAAATGTGGCATACCGGTTCGGGCACTTTCCGGGGTTATGTCCTACTTGCTTCTCCTTGACTGAAACATGCATTGATAGTCCATGCATCTTAAGAGTTGGACTATGCTAGGGTTACTGCGTGTTCCTGCTCAAAAGAAGCCCTGGCCAAAAAATGGTCAATCTTCCTCAAAAGAACATAAGAGAACATAAGAACATAAGAGAAACCCTGTTGGATCAGGCCAATGGCCCTTCCAGTCCAACACTCTGTGTCACATAAGAACATAAGAGAAGCCCTGCTGGATCAGGCCAGTGGCCCATCCAGTCCAACACTCTGTGTCACATAAGAGAAGCCCTGTTGGATCAGGCCAGTGGCCCTTCCAGTCCAACACTCTGAGTCACATAAGAACATAAGAGAAGCCCTGTTGGATCAGGCCAGTGGCCCATCCAGTCCAACACTCTGTATCACATAAGAAAATAAGAGAAGCCCTGTTGGATCAGGCCAATGGCCCTTCCAGTCCAACACTCTGTGTCACATAAGAGAAGCCCTGTTGGATCAGGCCAGTGGCCCATCCAGTCCAACACTCTGTGTCACGTAAGAACATAAGAGAACCCATGTTGGATCAGACCTGTGGCCCAACCAGTCCAACACTCTGTGTCAAATAAGAACATAAGAGAAGCCCTGTTGGATCATGCCAATGGCCCATCCAGTCCAACAATCTGCGTCACATAAGAACAGAAGAGAAACCATGTTGGATCATGCCAATGGCCCATCCAGTCCAACACTCTGTGTCACATAAGAACATAAGAGAAGCCATGTTGGATCAGGCCAGTGGCCCATCCAGTCCAACACTTTGCATCACATAGAAGAGAAGCCATGTTGGATCATGTCAATGGCCCATCCAGTCCAACAATCTGCGTCACATAAGAACAGAAGAGAAACCATGTTGGATCATGCCAATGGCCCATCCAGTCCAACACTCTGTGTCACATAAGAACATAAGAGAAGCCATGTTGGATCAGGCCAGTGGCCCATCCATTCCAACACTCTGTGTCACACAGGGGCCAATATATGTGTTTGTATACACACACACACTTACACATATACATACACACACACACACACACATACTGTGGCTAATAGCCACTGATGGACCTCTGCTCCATATTTTTATCTTCCATCTTCCCCCTTCTCCAGCCATGGGACAGAGTTTGTAGGGTAGAACAGCTCCAGGGATAATCTCCAGGAAGGCACTGGAGGTAAAGCTTTGCCCTCCCCCAGTCGAAATACCCTGTGAGGTATATGAAGATATTGGATTTATATCCCGCCCTCCACTCCGAAGAATCTCAGAGTGGCTCACCATCTCCTTTACCTTCCTCCCCCACAACAGACACCCTGTGAGGTATATGAAGATATTGGATTTATATCCCGCCCTCCACTCCGAAGAGTCTCAGAGTGGCTCACCATCTCCTTTTACCTCCCTCCCTCACAACAGGCACCCTGTGAGGTAGATGAAGATATTGGATTGATATCTCGCCCTCCACTCCGAAGAGTCTCAGAGTGGCTCACCATCTCCTTTACCTTCCTCCCCCACAACAGACACCCTGTGAGGTAGATGAAGATATTGGATTTATATCCCACCCTCCACTCTGAAGAGCCTCAGAGTGGCTCACAATCTTCTTTTACCTTCCTCCCTCACAACAGGCACCCTGTGAGGTGGGTGGGGCTGGAGAAGGCTCTCATAGCAGCTGCCCTTTCAAGGACAACCTCTGCCAGAGCTACAGCTGACCCAAGGCCATGCCAGCAGGTGCAAGTGGAAGAGTGAGGAATCAAACCCGGTTCTCCCAGATAAGAGTCAGCACACTTAACCACTACACCAAACTGGCTCTATAGGGCTTTAAAGGTTTCAACCAGCACCTTGAAACAAATCCAGAATGCCACAGGCAACCAGTCTAACATTTCCAGCACAAGTAGCTCCAACAACAACCGGGCGTTTTGCACCAGTTGCAGCCTCCGGAGTTTGAATCAAAGGGCAGCCCCGTGTAATCTTTAAGTAGGAACACACATGGCCTGGCCTGACATGGCCCGGCCCGACAAGGTCTCATTTATGTCAGATTCGACCCTCACAACAAATGAGTTTGACACCGCTGCTCAACCATTTTCATAATGAAACGGGTCATGGCGGTTGTTTCTGCCCCGTACGCTGACCCTCCCCCTGCCTCAAGAGCTGTCATTCCTCAACGCTCAACGCAAGGACATCCCACCTGCCTTCTTTCTTTGGCTCTCTGGGCGCTCAGGCTTCCTGTGCCTCAAAGGAGAACGCAGCGATAGCACACAGAAGGCTGTAATCCAGAGCTGGCGTGGAATGAAAGAGCTGACCTTCGCATAGCTAACATCTGACTCGGGTTGATAAAGGAGGGTTAGCGTCGCGCGATGCCAACTCCTCTGGGTTCCAGCTCTCCCCGACACATCTCCGCTCAAATGGGCTTCTGTGTTCAGCTATAGGAGGTGACAGCTAAAAGGGGTCAAGCTGTCTGGCAGAGAACGACATCCCTTGCTTCTGGATGGAGCCCGTTCAAGACGATGCAGCCAAAAACCGACGTGCATCGCGGTGACTTTGTTGCATCGCTGGCTGGCTTCGCCGCCCAGCTCCCTCTTGCCAAGCGCTCTGCCGAGAGACTGACCTAAGGCTTACAGCAAAATAACAGGGGCAGGGCGAGCAGAGCTGATTTCGTTCTCTGTGTCCCATCTATCATGGCCGTGTAAGTAGGGTTCTCTGGTCGCCGGCCAGGCTCAGAGCTGCTTAACGTCAACAGGTCTGCTGGATGGTTTGCTTGCAGACTGTACCCTGGGATTGCAACCGAACCCTTCCAAATTAGGGGATTAGATGGCGTTGAATGAGATCTGAGGTCTCGGTCCTTGAACAGATGGAATGTCTGTATCTGGGCCAGGTTTCCATTGGAAAGAAACAGGCGGCTTAAAGGTGGCTCCCCCTCCTTGGTGGCATGGCATGCTGTGCTTCACGTGGGATGAGTTTCTAGTGCGAAGGAGACTGTGGAAGGCGAACACCTGAGTATTACCCAACTACTACGGAGCAAGGGGAGGGGAAGTGGCATGGCATAGCCTGATCTCATAAGCTCTCATAAAGTCAGAACTCAGATGGGACACCACCGAGGAAGGCTGTGAGGAGGAAGGCAATGGCCAATCACCTCTGTTTCTCCCTTGCCTCGAAAGCCCCTTTCTGGAGTCACCATAAGTCTTGGATGGGAGACAACCAAGGAAGGCTCTGCAGAGGAAGGCAATGGCCAACCACCTCTGGTTCTCACTTGCCTTGAAGGCCCCTTGCTGGGATCTCCATAGGTTTTGGATGGGAGACCATCAAGGAAAGCTCTGCAGAAGAAGGCAATGGCAGACCACCTCTACTTCTCACTTGCCTTGAAGGCCCCTTGCTGGGATCCCCATAGCTTTTGTATGGGAGACCATCAAGGAAGGCTCTGCTGGGATCTCCATAGCTTTTGGATGGGAGACCATCAAGGAAGGCTCTGCAGAAGAAGGCAATGGCAGACCACCTCTGCTTCTCACTTGCCTTGAAGGCCCCTTGCTGGGATTTCCATAGGTTTTGGATGGGAGACCATCAAGGAAGGCTCTGCAGAAGAAGGCAATGGCCAACCACTTCTGCTTCTCACTTGCCTTGAAAGACCCTGGCTGGGGTTGCCATAAGACTTGAATGGGAGACCACCAAGGAAAACTCTGCAGAGGAAGGCAATGGCAAACCACCTCTGCTTCTCACTTGCCTTGAAGGCCCCTTGCTGGGATCTCCATAGGTTTTGGATGGGAGACCATCAAGGAAAGCTCTGCAGAAGAAGGCAATGGCAGACCACCTCTGCTTCTCACCTGCCTTGAAAGACCTTGGCTGGGGTTGCCATAAGTTTTGAATGGGAGACCACCAAGGAAAGCTGTGTAGAAGAAACCAATGGCAAACCATCTCAGCTTTTCATTTACCTTGCTGGAGTCTGATGCATCAGACAGTTATGACTAGACAGGATTTACATACATATGCTCTGAGCACGACTTAATGTATAAAACAAAAAAGTGTCAAAGGCTCTCAGGTTTTCTAAAAGGCTTCCCTTCCATCCTGTGTTCAATGTCAAGACAAGAATCTGTGGATTCTCCTGTTCTCTCTTCTTGGCTATTTTCAAGCCGTCCTTCTAGGAAGAAAGGAGAAGAGGGAGAGACAAATCCAAGAGGACCACATGAAGCTCTTTGTGTGCCGTCAAGTTGCAACCCATGTATGGTAACCTCATGGGATTTTCAAGTCAAGTAATTGAGGTGGTTTGCCATTGCCTTCAAGAGCCAGTTTGGTGTAGTGGTTAAGTGTGTGAACTCTTAACTGGGAGAACCAGGTTTGATTCCTCACTCCTCTGCTTACAGCTGCTGGAATGGCCTTGGGTCAGCCATAGGTCTCATAGGAGTTGTCCTTGAAAGGGAAGCTTCTGAGGAGAACTCTCTCAACCCCACTCACCTTGCAGGGTGTCTGTTGTGGGGGGAAATAGGAGATTGTAAGCCGCTCTGAGTCTCTGATTCAGAGAGAAGGGTGGCGTATAAATCTGCAGTCTTTTTCTTCTTCCTTGGCATAGCAGCTCTGGAATTCTTGGTTGGTCTCCCATTGAAAAACGAAACAGGCCAACCCTGCTTAACTTCTGAGATCTGATGAAACTGAGCTAGCTTGGACCATCCAGGTTAGGACCACATGAAACATGCTCCATCAAAGTCAGTAATAAAGATGTGTGTGTGATATTTGTTCTGTCTTGCAGCTCTCAAATATGTGATGTTTTTTTTCTATGTGGCTCTTACGTTAAGCAAGTTTGGCCACCCCTTCTCTAGAAGAACTTGGGAAATGGTGTCCTAAACCCTGAAGGCCTAGTTAACTCAGCGTCTACGACTGAGAATCCTAAGGTCTCCTTTTGATGGGTGCAAGAAATGAAAGGCATTGAAGAAATGTCTCAAAATTTTGAGCTTTGGGGGAGTGGTCTCGGAAAGGCAAGCAGCCAGAGCTGCATTTCCAAGCTCTTCAAGGTTCATGATTCATCAGAAAAGCTTCTGCTTGGCATGCAGAAGGTCCCAGGTCCAATCTTCAGCATCTCCAGTTAAAAGGAGCAGGCAGTAGATGACGTGAGGGAGGGATGGCAGCTCAGTGGTAGAGCATCTGCTTGGTAAGCAGGAGGTCCCAGGTTCCATTCCTGGCATCTCCAACTAAAAAGGGTCCAGGCAAGTAGACGTGAATAACCTCAGGTGGAGGCCCTGGAGAGCCACGAATGGGGCTGTGGCTCAGTGGTAGAACATCTGCTTGGGAAGCAGAAGGTCCCAGGTTCCATCCCTGGCATCTCCAACTAAAAAGGGTCCAGGCAAGTAGGCGTGAAAGACCTCAGCTTGAGACCCTGGATAGCCACTGCCAGTCTGAGTAGACAATACTGGCTTTGATGGACTGAGGGCCTGATTCAGTGTAAGGCAGCTTCATATGTTCATTGAAACATAGAGAGCTGCCTTCATTCTGAGCTGACTTTAATGGACCCGATTAAGTGTTCTGTTTAAGTCTGAATCAGGCCATTGGTCCATCAAAACCAGTATTGCATGCTCAGACTAGCAGCTGCTCTCAGGCAGAGGTCTTTGTTATTACCTACTACCTGTCCTTTTTAACTTGAGGTACTGGGGATTCAGTTTAGTTTTGTTTATTACAGCCTCAAGACCAGGATACAGTGTAAACATAATATAGAAACGTAAAAACAGACATAATATACAAAAAATAGCAATCTGAATTTAAGAACTTTTAAAATGCACATTCCGCTGTCTCAGAAAGAATGCACAAAACTCAGCAACGGAATGTGTAATCTCTGAATTCTAGTGTGAATGAGTATATATATTTAACCGAAAGCCTGCTTTTCTTTAACTAAATTAACTGTGCGATTGGTTTAAATGTTGCCAACGAATTTAATCGTTCTAGTTGCTCTATTTGTTTACTAGTTTGTACTGGTTATTGTCATTAATAAGCTTGTTTGTCACGTATGTATACAGACAAAGATCTTCCCTTTTAGGGGATCTGAAATTATGTGGTGTAAGCGGTTTAAAACTTCCATCTCATAGCTTTGGATGTAACTAGAATATTAAAACTCAATAAAGCTTATTTTAAATTTAAAAAAGAAAGAAAGAACCAATGATGTATTGCTTTGTTTGCATTAATATAACCAGGTGTCCTATCAACTAATGGAGTAATAATTGGTCCTGGGGATTGAACCTGGGACCTTCTGCATGCCAAGCAGAGGCTCATCCAATGGCACACAGCCCCTCTTACCTTTGTCGGAAAGGATACTGACTAGGGTTGCCAAGTCCAATTCAAGAAATATCTGAGGACTTTGGGGGTGGAGCCAGGAGACTTTGGGGGTGGAGTCAGGAGACATTAGGGGTGGAGCCAAGAGCAAGGCTGTGACAAGCATCATTGAACTCCAAAGGGAGTTCTGGCCCTCACATTTAAAAGGACGGCACACCTTTTCAATGCCTTCCTTCCATAGGAAATAATTGATAGGGACACCTTCTTTTGGGGCTCATAGAATTGGACCCCCTGGTCCAATCTTTTTGAAACTTGGTGGGTATTTTGGGGAAAGGCACTAGATGCTCTATTGAAAATTTGGTGCCTCTACCCCCAAAAACAGCCCCCCCAGAGCCCCAGATACCCGCGGATCAATTCTCCATGATTTTCTATGGGAATAAATCTCCATAGGGAATAACAGAGTTCCCAGCAGACACTTCCCTCCCCCCCCCCCGCTTTGTGACGACCCTGAAGTGGGGGGAGGGACTCCAAACCGGGAGCTCCCCTGCCCCCACCTGGGGATTGGCAACCCTAATACTGACAAACCCAGAAGATTGCTAAATGCAAGCTCATTGTCTCTTGGGTGGACACTTGAGTGCGCCAAAGTTGCATCTGAGCTGAACCCAACAGTGGCATCTCTTGTCTTCGTTCTGGGGAGGTGGGAGCAATTCCCGTGTTGTTCTGTCCCCTGCACATTCTATTTGGCAGCAACGCTCAGGATTAATCCATCTGGCAAGGCCACATTCTTTTCTGGAGGCAGGGGGCAAAGCCCATGGAAATTAAACATTGAGTGTACCCAGCTGGCCTAGGGAGAGGAACATCGCAAGAACACTGTGGTTCAGTAAGCGTCTTCCTGGTATGTCATCAGAGCACGGCAACGCCTGTGGACACATGTCCAGCGCTCCCCCCTCCCCCTTTCCTCTGTCTCTCTGCCTGCAACGCAATCCAATCTGGAGTTGTTTTATGTTCCCACCTCCTATCACCTTGCAAAGCTGATGGCATTTGGAGGGCACCAGACTTGACAAATAGCACACCGTGCAGCAGTAATTAGTGGCGTAATAGGTAAGAAGGAAACGGATGGTCACTGTCTCCCTGGGAAGAAAGCCAACTGCAGCTTCCAGCCACTGAGATGCAGAGCGAGGAAGGAACCAGAGGAAAGGTTTGGACTTGCGAAGCTGACATCAACAGAGTTCGCCTTTGTGCACCTGGCCTTGCGCTATGTGCTATGTGCTCCCAGTGTGTAGCAGCTCACTGGGATCGAGACCATGCAATTGAAGACCTGTGAGACAGTGTGGTGTAAAGGTCGCAGCAGGGAGGTATGGGTTTATGTACAGGAGGAGGAGGAGGAAAAGGAGGAGGGGAGAGAAAGGGGAGGGGAGGAGGAGAGGGAGGAGAAGGAGGAGGAAGAGGAGGAGGGGAGGGAAGGAGAGGAGGAGGAAAAAGAGAAGGAGGAGGAGGGGGTGGAGGAGGAAGAGGATGAGGATGAGGAAGAGGAGGAGGAGAAGGAGGGGGAGGAGGAAAAGTAGAAGGAGGAGGAAGAGGATGAGAAAGAGGAGGAGAAGGAGGAGGAAGAGGAGGAGGAAGAGAAGGAGGAGGAGGGAGAAGGAGGAGGAGGAGAAGGAAGAGGAGGAGAAGGAGGGGAGGAGGAGGAGCAGAAAGAGGAGGAGGAGAAGGAGGAAGAGGAGGAAGAGGAGAAGGAGGAAGAGGATGAGGAAGAGAAGGGGAGGAGGAGGAGAAGGAAAAGGAGGAGGAGGAGGGGGAGGAGGGGGAAGAGGAGAAGGAGGAGGTGGCGGAAGAGGAGGAAGAGGAGG
The DNA here is from genome assembly GCF_032191835.1 of Heteronotia binoei. Classification (NCBI taxonomy): domain Eukaryota; kingdom Metazoa; phylum Chordata; class Lepidosauria; order Squamata; family Gekkonidae; genus Heteronotia; species Heteronotia binoei. The sequence continues at coordinate 176,131,100 of NC_083226.1, forward strand.
GGGAGGAGGAGGATACTGCTTTTCTCCCTTTCTCACAATACAAGAACTCGTGGGCATTCCATGAAATTGCTGAGGAGAGCCAATGTTCCTTCTAAGCTGCAGAGCCTTGTGAGCAAAAATTCTATTTTGTGAGCTACTGGCATTAAAGTTGTGAACTACTGCATAAATTAGTGTGCTCTGGAGCCATTTCTTCTGAGCTAAGACAAAAATGTGTGAGCAGAAGGCTAAAAACCTGTGAGCTAGCTCAGGCTAACTCAGCTAAGTGGGAACACTGGTTAGAACTGATAAAAGGGAGTCCTTCTTCACCCAAAGGGTGATTAACATGTGAAATTCACCGCTATGGGAGGTGGCGGCAGCTAGAAGCATAGCCAGCTTCAAGAGAGGAATGGAGAAGCATATGGAGCAGAGGTCCATCAGTGGCTATTAGCCACAGCTTATTACTGGAACTCTCTGTCTGGGGCAAGTGATGCTCTGTATTCTGGTGCTTGGAGGGGTGGGGGGGCTTCTAGCCCTACTGGTGGACCTCTTGATGGCACTTGTTTTTTTGGGGCCATTGGCGTGATCCAACATGGCTTCTCGTATGTTCTTAGGAAGAGGAAGCATGTTGGTCCCTAGCCATTCAGTGCCTTAAAGGTCAAAACCAGTGTTTCCTCCAAGCTGAATTAGCGTGAGCTAGCTCATAGTTTTTAAGCCTCCAGCTCGCACGTTTTAGTCTCCGCTCGGGAAGGATGGCCCCAGAGCACACTCCTGGATGCAGCGGCTCACCGCTTTAATGCCAGTCGCCCACACAGTCGAATTTTTGCTCGCAAGACTCTGCAGCTTAGAGGGAACGAGACCTTGAAGCTGACTCAGAACTCCACCGGCAGTTGACGCAAGCGCAGAGAACCGATCCAATATGAGCCCATAAAGGCACCACGGCCAGCAGGCATGCTGCTGTGCTCTGCACCAGCTGTCGTTTCCAAGTCAGGCGCAAGGATAGAACCATATAGAGCAAACTGCAATAGTCTATTTTGGAAGGGATCATTGTGTGGATCGCTGTGGCCAAGTCATGGGAAGAACGTTAGGGATGACATTGCTTTATCCTCGATCAGACCCTTGGTCCATCAAGCTCAGTGTTGTCCGTTTGGTGTAGAGCCAGTTGGGTGTAGTGGTTCAGTTTGGTGTAGTGGTTTGGTGTAGAGCCAGTTGGGTGTAGTGGTTAAATGTGTGGACTCTTATCTGGGAGAACTAGGTTCGATTCCCTACTCCTCCGCTTGCAGCTGCTGGAATGGCCTTGGGTTAGCCATGGCTCTCACAGGAGTTGTCCTTGAAAGGGCAGCTTCTGTGAGAGCTCTCGCAGCCCCACCCACCTCACAGGGTGTCTGTTCTGTGTGTGTGTGTGAGGGGGTGTGTGTGTGAAGGTAAAGGAGATTGTGACCACTCTGAGATTCAGAGTATAGGGCGGGATATAAATCCAATATTTTCTTCTACTAGTACTACTCAGACTAACAAAGGGTCTCCAAGTTCTCAGACAGAGGTTTTTCAACATATGAACATATGAAGCTGCCTTATACTGAATCAGACCTTTGCTCCATCAAAGTCAGTATTGTCTTCTCAGACTGGCAGCGGCTCTCCAGGGTCTCAAGCTGAGGTTTTCCACACCTATTTGCCTGGACCCTTTTTTGGAGATGCCAGGGATTGAACCTGGGACCTTCTGCTTCCCAAGCAGATGCTCTACCACTGAGCCACCATCCCTCCTTCAAATCACCTGCTTCCTGATCCTTTAACTGGAGATGAAAGGAAACAAACCTGGAACATCTGGCAGGTCAAGCAGACACCATACCACTGAACCATGCCCCGTCCCCTTCTACTACATCCAATCCTCCTTGAACTTCAAAGCTGTTTCTCTCTGGTGGTAGCCAAGACAGTAAGCATGGATGTTTGGCACCTCCTCCCAAGGAAGTAGACTTCCCATGGGATTCATTGGTTTGTTTTTGAGCCACATGTTGCAAGAGAAAAGCTTATGGTGCACCAGCAGCTTAAACCACCATCGTCATCCACCTAGGCAGCGGACCAAATTTCCTCTTCAGTTAAGAACTTAAAGAGTCTTGTTAGATCAGACCAGTGAGGGCCCACCTAGTCCAGCATCTTGTCTCACACAGTGGCCAGCCAGTTCCTCTGGATGACCAACAACAGGGCAGAGAGGTTGAGGCCTTCCCCTGAGAAAAACATCAGAAGAGCCCTGCTGGATCAAACCAGTGAGGGTCCATCTAGTCCAGCATCCTGTCTCACACAGTGGCCAGCCAGTTCCTCTGGAGGGCTAAGAACAGGGCACAGAGGTCGAGAACTTCATAAGAACATCTGAAGAGCCCTGCTGGATCAGACCAGTGAGGGTCCATCTAGTCCAGCATCCCGTCTCCCATAGTGGCCAGCCAGTTCATCTGGAGGGCCAACAATAGGGTAGAGAGGCTGAGGCCTTCATAAGAACATCTGAAGAGCCCTGTTTGATCAGACCAGTGAGAGTCCATCTAGTCCAGCCTCCTGTCTCACACAATGGCCAACCAGTTATTTTGGACGTCCAATGACAGACTCTCGAGTCTGAGACTTTCCCCTGATGTTGCCTCCTGGCTCTTGTATGTGTGGCATGAAGTGAAATCACAGTCAACAAAGACTCGATGTTGTGGTTAACCCTAGCCGTGCTGCAGTGTGGCTCAGCTAAGGAAGGAGATTCCAAAATGGAAGCATTCGATATAACAAGAAGAACATTCCAGCAAAACCGTCCTTCCTTCTCACATCATCTCAACTGCCTTTAGCCTGGGAGTACTTAATAAAAGCAAATGAGAGAGAACACCAAAGAGGATTTTGAATCTACCGGCTGCTTAGCACTTTAAGCAGTGACTGTGTGCTAACCTTATAGTAAATGATCCCTGACTCACAGACTGTGTGATCAAATGCCATTAATGGAATAATTTAGTCCAGCTGAACGAATACCCTGGTAAGGGAGAGGGGTGAAAAAAAAAAGTATTCTGTTAGAGGGACTTGCTTCTCCCTTGCTTTTGAGATTTCAAATGCTCCGAATTGCACATACAGGAAAGTACAAAGGGCCATTATTGACCGTAGTGTACAAATGTTGGGCTGTACCTGCAACCGTGCTTAGATAAATGTGGAATATGGAGCAGAGGTGTGACACAGAGTGTTGGACTGGATGCACCATTGGCCCGATTCAACATCGCCTCTCTTATGTTCTTACGTGACACAGAGTGTTGGACTGGATGGGCCATTAGCCTGATCCAACATGGCCTCTCTTATATTCTTATGTGACACAGAGTGTTGGACTGGATGCACCATTGGCCTGATCCAACATGGCCTCTCTTATGTTCTTATGTGACACAGGGTGTTGGACTGGATGGGCCATTGGCCTGATCCAACATGGCCTCTCTTATGTTCTTATGTGACACAGAGGGTTGGACTGGATGGGCCATTGGCCTGATCCAACATGGCTTCTCTTCTGTTCTTATGTGACACAGAGGGCTGGACTGGATGGGCCATTGGCCTGATCCAACATGGCTTCTCTTATGTTCTTATGTGACACAGAGGGTTGGACTGGATGGGCCATTGGCCTGATCCAGGTTGTCCTTGAAGGGGCAGCTGCTGTGAGAGTCCTCTCAGCCCCACCCACCTCACAGGGTGTTTGTTGTGGGGGAGGAAGGGAAAGGAGATTGTGAGCTGCTCTGAGACTCTGAGATTTGGAGTGGAAGGTGGGATATAGATCCAATATCTTCTTCTTTCAACGACAACCTCTGCCAGAGCTATGGCTGACCCAATGCCATTCCAGCAGGTACAGGTGGAGGAGTGGGGAATCAGACTCGGTTCTCCCAGATAAGAGTCTGCACACTACACCAAACTGGCCCTCTCAGTTCCACACACATCATAGGGTGTCTGTTGTGGGGGGAAAAGATAAAAGAGATTGTAAGCCGCTCTGAGTCTCTGATTCAGAGATAAGAGCGAGGTATAAATCTGCAATTCTTCTTCTTCTAGCCTCAGCTTTGTAAGTGCCCAGAAATCTGGGATTATTAGTCACATGCCATAACCTTCCTCAACCTGTGGAAGATTGGGGAATCAAACCCGGTTCTCCCAGATAAGAGTCCACGCACTTAACCGCTACACCAAACTGGCTCTCTATGTGAAATCAGAACAAGTAATACTGAGCTTGAAAAGATGAGAAACTCAGAATCATTTCTCTTAAGCAGATGCTTAACTCAAGAAGAAGAAGACTGAAGAAGAAGAAGAAGATAATGGAAGAATATAATCGTGCCAGGGAAATTTCGGGAGAGCAGGAAAAGAGGAAGACTCAACGTGACGTGGATTGACTCCTTCCAGGAAGTCATGGCCTTTAGGCTGAAAGACCTGAACGGGGAGGTCAATGGTAGGATGATTTGGAGGACATTAATCCAGGGCTTTTTTTTTTCAGCTGGAACCCCCAGGAGCAGGGCTCCACCTGGGTTGGCCAGGGCTTCAGCTGGCCCCACCCCCCATGCAGCAGCCACGTGCTCTCAGACCAGGGGGTGTGCCCTAATATGCAAACGAGCTCCTGCTGGGCTTTTTTGGGAGTTAATGTTGCATTTTATACTGACTTAACTATAATGGTACCTTTATTAATGTTCTTCTGACTGGAATGTATTTTATGCCAATAAAGGTAACGGAACTAATCCAGGGTTTTGGGTTTTTTTGTAGCAGGAACTCCTTGGCATATTAGGAGAGCCAGTTTGGTGTAGTGGTGAAGTGTGTGGAATCTTATCTGGGAGAACCGGGTTTGATTCCCCACTCCTCCACTTGCACCTGCTAGAATGGCCTTGGGTCAGCCATAGCTCTGGCAGAGGTTGTCCTTGAAAGGGCAGCTTCTGTGAGAGCCAGTTTGGTGTAGCGGTTAAGTGTGCGGACTCTTATCTGGGAGAACCAGGTTTGATTCCCCACTCCTCCGCTTGCACCTGCTGAAATGCGCTTGGGTCAGCCATAGCTCTTGTAGGAGTTGTCCCTGAAAGGGCAGCTGCTGTAAAAAGCTCTTTCAGCCCCACCCACCTCACAGGGTGTCTGTTGTGTGTGGAAGGAGGGGAAGGTAAAGGAGATTGTGACCTCTCTGAGACTCTGAGATTCAGACTATGAGGCGGGATATAAATCCAATATCATCCAATATCTCTTCCTCCTCCTCCTCCTCCAGTTTGGTGTAGCCAGTTTGGTGTAGTGGTGAAGTGTGCGGACTCTTATCTGGGAGAACCGGGTTTGATTCCCCACTCCTCCACTTGCAGCTGCTGGAATGGCCTTGGGCCAGCCATAGCTCTCTTATCTGGGAGAACTGGGTTTGTTTCCCTACTCTTCCACTTGCAGCTGCTGGAATGGCCTTGGGTCAGCCATAGCTTTTGCAGGAGTTGTCCTTGAAAGAGCAGTTGCTGTGAGTGTCCTCACAGCCCCATCCACCTCACAGGGTTTTTGTTGTGGGGGGAGAAGTTAAAGGAGATGGTGAGCTGCTCTGATACTCTGAGATTTGGAGTGGATGGCGGGATATAAATCAAATGTCTCCTCCTCCTCTTCCTCCTCCTCCTCCTCCTTCCTCTTCCTTCTCCTTTCTTCTTCTTCCTAAGCCTGCTGTAAACTCCAGGAGGCCTGGCTACATCAGGGGTGCGTGGCCCGATATTATTATTATTATTATTATTATTTTTTACGGTTTTATAAGTTTTTATTGTTGTAAAGAAAAACACACATACTGATACACTAATATACAAGTGTATGTTAGTGTGGCCCGATATTAAAAGGAGTCCCTGCTACAAATAACACCCCCTGGTTTGAGCTACTTGCAAATGGCCAAATGACTCGACGAAAGCTCAGTTCTCTACTCACCGTCTGGCGAGCAGAACAGGAGCTGAGGCCGTGGGCGTGGGGACATCCTGACGAACCACAAAACCAATCCGCACGACAGTCAGTGAGAAACAGAGAACGGAAAGGGTTGACAACCTGCCAGCCGATGTTCAAAGAGAAACAAAACAGGGGACAGTTGCTCTTCCTGAATGCTTATGCGAGCCCGATCACCTTGGTTGATTCCAGATGTTCGTCAGCTGCTCCAAAGCCAGTGTCACCTCTCCTGCCAGGAGTATTCCCGTTTTCCGAGTGGCCTGCAGTCCAAGGTCAGGAAAATGCAACCTGAAAGCCAGGAGGAAGCACTAAATAGAGTGTTTATTTAAACATCTCCTCCGATCGGTTTGTCTGCTTGACCTATCTCCTGACTTTAATGCAATAAGGTGGCGTTTTAACACCATTAGAAGCTGGATTCCAGCCAGAACCAGAGGGGGAAAGAAAAAAAACAAACCAACTCCTTTATTTTATATCCCTTTAGACCGCATTGATGAAGCTCCCAAAACTGGGGCTTTCGCCATGCATAATTCATTGTAAATTGTAAAAAAAGCAACCAGTAAAGTATATATATAAAAAAAAAGGATGGGAAAGAAACAGGGTTCCAGAGGTTAAAGAAATTGGAGTTTTCTTAATATACGTTTAAAGTGGTGCAAATCTTTCATAGCGCGTGAAAGCCATTTCGAAGAAGTTGCTTTCCAATTAGACCAAATGTATTTTTTTCCCTCCCCTCCCCATCTCCCCAGTGAATCGCAGTCCACGAACTACTCCTCCCTCTCCCCGGATCTCCCTTAATGCCTTTAGGACGATAAAATTAAGCAGTCCGGATTTCTAATTCAAACTGCTTAGGGACAAGATGCTAAGTGATTCTAAGTGTTTTGTCAAGAGCCAGTGTTTAAGTAAACATTATAAACGAGGGCCGTGTAGACAAGAAGGCAGCCCGAGACCCTCCGGCGATACATTATTCATCAGATACGTTACTTTATCAGGTTGATTGTAGGTCTCCCACTTATTGTTTGTTGCCTGAAAAGAGGAAGATGAATGTTTTCTTCGGCTGATTAGAGGGGAGACACGTGGCCAGTTCACATGGTGGTTTTCCCATAGAAGAAGGAGAAGAAGACAATGATGATATTGGATTTATACCCCACCCTTTTCTCTGCATCTCAGAGTGGTTTACAATCTTCTTTATTTTCTTCCAATGAAATTCGATGAAATTCGATGAAATTGCTGAGCAGACAGGTTAAAACGGATAAAAGGAAGTACTTCTTCACCCAAAGGGTGATTAACATGTGAAATTCACTGCCACAGAAGGTGGTGGCGGCCACAAGCATAGCCACCTTCAAGAGGGGGTTAGATAAAAATATGGAGCAGAGGTCCATCAGGATGGGCCATTGGCCTGATCTAACATGGCTTCTCTTATGTTCTTATGTTCCCAACGACAGACCCCCTGTGAAGTAGGTGGGCCTGAGCGGGCTCTCCCAAAAGCTGCCCTTTCAAGGACAACTCCTATGTAAGCTATGGCTGACCCAAGGCCATTCCAGCAGCTGCAGGTGGAGGAGTGGGGAATCAAACCCAGTTCTCCCAGATAAGAGTCCATATGCTTAACCACTACACCAGACTGGCTCTTCAGATACTGCTCACTTCTACACCAAACTGGAAATGTATCATGTGTGTGCATCCTTCCTGTCCAACGGTGAATGTAAGAAGGAGACCAACGGTTCATTCAGTCTAGCAATCTGTGCACACAAGCTGTTTCTAATAAGACATCGTACAGGAAGACTGCAATGGCATAGGGATGCCATAAAAGCATAAGAGAAGCCATGTTGGATCAGGACAATGGCCAAGGTTGGATCAGGCCAAGGGCTGTCATATAGAGGATGGAGAGGAGGCAGCTGAGAGGTGATATGATCACCATCTTCAAGTACTCAAAGGGCTGTCGTATAGAGGATGGTGTGGAATTGTTTTCTGTGGCCCCAGAAGGTAGGACCAGAACCAATGGGTTGAAATTAAATCAGAAGAGTTTCTGGTTCAACATTAGGAATAACTTCTTGACTGTTAGAGTGATTCCTCAGTGGAACAGGCTTCCTCAGGAGGTGGTGGGCTCTCCTTCCTTGGAGGTTTTTAAACAATGGCTAGATGACCATCTGACAGCAATGAGGATCCTGTGAATTTCGGGGCAAGAATTTGTGATTTTCCTGCATTGTGCAGGGGGCCAGACTAGATGACCCTGGAGATCCCTCCCAACTTCATGATTCTATGATCCAGTCCAACACTCTGTCACACTGTGGTCCAAAAATGCAGGTGCCATCAGGAGGTCCACATGTGGGGCAAGGACACTAGAAGCCCTCCCACTGTCCCCCCACCCCAAGCACCAAGAATACAGAGTATCACTTGCCCCAGATAGAGACTTCCAACAATAGCCACTGATGGACCTCTGCTCCATATGCTTATCCAATCCCCTCTTGAAGTCATCTATGCTTGTAGCTTCCACCACCTCCTGTGGCAGTGAATTCCATGTTTTAATCACTCTTTGGGTGAAGAACTTCTTGTATTGTGAGAAAAGGAAAAAAATCACTTCTTTCTTTTCTTTCTTCATCCCATACATAATCTTGTAAACCTCTATCCTGTCACCCCCTCAGTCATTGTTTCTCCAAACTAAAGAAGCCCAAGCATTTTAACCTTTCTTCATAGGGAAAGTGTTCCAACCCTTTAATCATTCTAGTTGCCGTTTTCTAGACTTTTCCCAATGCTGTAATATCTTTTTTGAGGTGTGGTGATCAGAATTGCACACAGTACTCCAAATGGGACATGTGGATCCCCTGGGGTTATTGTTCATCACCAGATTACAGAGATCTGTTCCTCTGGAGAAAATTGATGCTATGGAAGATGAATTCTATGCAATTGTACTGCACTAAAGCACCTTTCCTATCCAGGCTTCATCCTCACATCTCTAAGACCTTCCCAATCTGGGTTTGCAACCCTCCACAATGCGATTTTGGGCTGTATCAACAGAATTATAGTATCCAGATCTTCTAAAGTGACGGATTTATACCCCATCCTAAACTTTGAATCTCAGAGTGGCTTACAATCTCCTTTACCTTCCTCCCTCACAACAGACGCCCTGTGAGGTGGGTGGGGCTGAGAGAACCCTCACAGAAGCTGCCCCTTCAAGGACAGCTCTGTGAGAGCTATGGCTGACCCAAGGCCATTCCAGCAGCTGCAAGTGGAGCAGTGGACCCAGTTCTCCCAGATAGGCATCTGTGACTTAAACCACTACACCATACTGGCTCTTATTGGTCTTTTACTGGACTTGAATCTAGCCCTTCAGCTGTAGATCTAACGAAGTTACTCACCTGAAAGTAGCTTCATGATTGGAGGTATCTGATGAAGGTCATTTAGACTCTCAAAAGTTATATCCTGGAAATCTTGTTGGTCTTTAAGGTTCTACTGGACTCAAAACCTGCTGCTCTATTAAAGGTTTGGAACACTTTCCCTATAAAGAAAGGTTAAAACACTTGGGGCTCTTTAGCTTGGTGAAACGTCGACTGCGGGGTGACATGATAGAGGTTTACAAGATTATGCATGGGATGGAGAAAGTAGAGAAAGAAGTCCTTTCCCCCCTTCCTCACAAAACAAGAACTCGTGGACATTCAATGAAATTGCTGAGCAGTCAGGTTAGAACGGATAAAAGGAAGCACTCCTTCACCCAAAGGGTGATTAACATGTGGAATTCACTACCACAGGAGCTGGTGGCAGCTACAAGCATAACCAGCTTTAAGAGGGGATTGGATAAAAATATGGAGCAGAGGTCCATAGTGGCTATTAGCCACCATATCTATATATTTATATACACACATATATATATATTGGCCACTGTGTGACACAGAGTGTTGGACTGGAGGGGCCACTGGCCTGATCCAACATGGCTTCTCTTATGTTCTTCTGCAGCACCTAGTGTTGGACTGGATGGGCCATTGGCCTGATCCAACATGGCTTCTCTTATGTTCTTCTGCAGCACCTAGTGTTGGACTGGATGGGCCACTGGCCTGATCCAACATGGCTTCTCTTATGTTCTTATGTGACACAGAGTGTTGGACTGGATGGGCCACTGGCCTGATCCAACATGGCTTCTCTTATGTTCTTATGTGACACAGAATGTTGGACTGGATGGGCCATTGGCCTGATCCAACATGACTTCTCTTATGTTCTTATGTGACACAGAGTGTTGGACCGGAGGGGCCATTGGCCTGATCCAATATGGCTTCTCTTATGTTCTTCTGCAGCACCTAGTGTTGGACTGGATGGGCCATTGGCCTGATCCAACAGGGCTTCTCTTATGTTCTTCTATGGCACAGTGTTGGACTAGATGGGCCACTGGCCTGATCCAACATGGCTTCTCTTATGTTCTTATGTGACACAGAGTGTTGGACCGGAGGGGCCATTGGCCTGATCCAACATGGCTTCTCTTATGTTCTTATGTGACACAGAGTGTTGGACTGGATGGGCCATTGGCCTGATCCAACATGACTTCTCTTATGTTCTTATGTGACACAGAGTGTTGGACCGGAGGGGCCATTGGCCTGATCCAACATGGCTTCTCTTATGTTCTTCTGTAGCACCTAGTGTTGGACTGGATGGGCCATTGGCCTGATCCAACAGGGCTTCTCTTATGTTCTTCTATGGCACAGTGTTGGACTAGATGGGCCACTAGCCTGATCCAACATGGCTTCTCTTATGTTCTTATGTGACACAGAGTGTTGGACTGGATGGGCCACTGGCCTGATCCAACATGGCTTCTCTTATGTTCTTATGTGATACAGAATGTTGGACTGGATTGGCCATTGGCCTGATCCAACATGTCTTCTCTTATGTTCTTATGTGACACAGAGTGTTGGACCGGAGGGGCCATTGGCCTGATCCAACATGGCTTCTCTTATGTTCTTATGTGACACAGAGTGTTGGACCGGAGGGGCCATTGGCCTGATCCAACATGGCTTCTCTTATGTTCTTATGTGACACAGAGTGTTGGACTGGATGGGCCATTGACCTGATCCAACATGGCTTCTCTTATGTTCTTATGTGACACAGAGTGTTGGACTGGATGGGCCACTGGCCTGATCCAACATGGCTTCGCTTATGTTCTTATTGCAGCCCAACATGACATTAAATTGTAGTGCAGACATGAAAGTGTGCAAACTCTAATCTGGAAGAACTGCGTTTGAGTTCTCACCCTTCCAGGTGCAGCTGCTGGGTGACCCTGTGTCGGCTACAGTTCTTGCAGAGCTGTTCTTCTAAGAGCAGTTCTCTAAGAGCTCTCTCAGCCCCACCTACCTCACAGGGTGTCTGTTGTGGGGAAGGAAGCGAAAGGAGATTGTAAACTTCTCTGAGTCTCTGAATGAAAGGCAGGATATAAATCCAATCTCCTCCTCCATCTCCACACTACTACTATTTTCTTCTTCTTCTTCTTCTTCTTCTTCTTCTTCTTCATTTTGTCATCATAAATATGTGATGAAAGGAGCCTTGTTCCTTGAAAATGTTTTCTTGGTCTATTGTGGGGAGAGGAAGGGAAGGAGATTCTAAGCCACTTTGAAACTCTGAATCAAAAGTGAGTACAAATCCAATCTTTCCTCCTCCCCCTTCTCCTCCTCCTCCTCCTCTGGCTTTGTCACCATAAGTATGTGATGAGCTTTGTTCCTCAAAAACCTATATCCTCAAAAAATGTTTTCTTGGTCTCCAGGGCTTTTTTGTAGCACGAACTCCTTTGGATATTAGGCCACACACCGCTGTTGTGGCCAATCCTCCTGGAGCTTTCAGTAGGCCCTGTACGAAGAGCCCTCTAAGCTCTTGGAGGATTGGCTACCTCAGGGTGTGTGGCCTAATATGCAAAGCAGTTCCTGCAACAACAAAAAAAGCCCTGTTCGTCTCTAAGCTGCTACTGGACTCAAATCTACCTGTTGTACTACAGACCAACATGGTTACCTCACAGTCTATCATACCCTAGCAAGCGCTCCATTCCCACTCATCTCCACAGCCCCAGAAAGACAGCAAAACAAGGAGATCTCTTCAACACCTGGCTAGGAAGGCTAGGAAGACACGACTACCTCTGCCGTCACAGATGGGTTGTGCAATTCTCCGAGTACAGACAAGAACTGAACTTTGAAGATCAGCCTTTGCTGGAGCGAATTCGGTGCCCAGCGCAAAGCGATTGCAAACTCTTAGTGCCCGGTGGGAAGAGAAGACTGCTCGTCTGAACCCGCTCTTTGTTTGACGAGAAAAGAAAAAGAGCAAGAGGAGGGAACAGACGGAGATCGCCCATAAATCACAAGGGTTGCCTCCTACCACGCCAGCCAAATTATCTCCCTTACACTAATCATCAATATCTCTGACCTTTGTCATAAAACCTGGGTCATTTATATCTATATCCCATTAAAAAGTATCATCCCACAATCACCTCTTTGGTCCTATTAAAGTCATGTCAAAAAGAATCATTGACTTATTGTCAAAACACATCCAGGCTTCCACACTAATGTACCAGGCGACACCTCACTGATCAGTCAGGAAATAATTCCTGGTAGTTACTGGGCACTGGGAAATTGGAGACAGGTGAAGCATCCTTTACTCCTCCCTGCAGGGGTGAGATGATGAAGATGATAAATTAAAGAGGATGCACATTAACCTTCCTTTCATTTTTCTTCTGCCATCAGGTGGAAGAGTCAGAAAGTTGCCGTCCGTAATTTACTTTTTTTTTTCTTTTGTTTTCCTCCACCTTTCTGCTGTGAAGTCCTGATCGAAAATCATATGGAGACGCGTGGGATGACGGCCATATCCCATTGTCTTTTCCCATAGCCATAGCCATATTCCAGGGATGGCCAATGGTAGCTCTCCAGATAAGAACATAAGAACATAAGAGAAGCCATGTTGGATCAGGCCAATGGCCCATCCAGTCCAACACTCTGTGTCACATAAGAACATAAGAGAAGCCCTGTTGGATCAGGCCAATGGCCCATCCAGTCCAACACTCTGTGTCACATAAGAACATAAGAGAAGCCATGTTGGATCAGGCCAATGGCCCATCCAGTCCAACACTCTGTGTCACACAGTGGCCAAAAAACCCAAGTGCCATCAGGAGGTCCACCAGTGGGGCCAGAACAATAGAACCCCTCCCACTGTTGCCCCCCCACCCAGCACCAAGAATACAGAGCATCACTTCCCCAGACATAAGAACATGTTTTTTGCCTACAACTCCCATCAGCCCCAGCCAGCATGGCCAATGGCTGGGGCTGATGGGAGTTGTAGGCAGAAAACAATAACTCAGGTTTGATGTGTGCGTCTCCAGTTGAAGTTTCTCAGCCAGTCGTTCATTGGTGGCGTCGTTGCAGTCAAGTTATGGCAACCTGTAGGGTTTTCAAGGCAAGAGACGTTTGGAGGTGGTTCACCATTGCATTGTGAGTCTGAACTTCCTAGTTGGTATCTCATCCAAATACTGACCAAGGCTGTCCCTAGAATCATAGAGTTGGAAGGGACCTCCAGGGTCATCTAGTCCAACCCCCTGCACAAGGTAGGAAACTCACAAACACCTCCCCCTAAATTCACAGGATCTTCATTGCTGTCAAATGGCCATCTAGCCTCTGTTGAAAAACCTCCAAGGAAGGAGAGCCCACCACCTCCCGAGGAAGCCTGTTCCACTGAGGAACCGCTCTAACGGTCAAGATGTTCTCCCTAATGTTCAGCCGGAAACTCTCTTGATTTAATTTCAGCCCATTGGTTCTGGTCCGACCTTCTGGGGTCACAGAAAACAATTCCACACCATCCTCTATATGACAGCCTTTCAAATACTTGAAGATGGTGATCATATCACCTCTCAGCTGCCTCCTCTCCAGGCTAAACATCCCCAGCTCCTTCAACCTTTCCTCATAGGACTTGGTCTCCAGACCCCTCACCATCTTCGTCGCTCTCCTCTGGACCCATTCCAGTTTGCCTATATCCTTCTTAAAATGCGGTGCCCGAAACTGAACACAGTACTCCAGGTGAGGTCTTACCAGAGCAGAGTAAAGCGATACCATCACATCACATGATCGGGACACTAGACTTCTGTTGATGTGGCCCAAAATTGCATTTGCCTTTTTAGCCACCGCATCACACCGTTGACTCATGTTCAGTGCATTATCCACTAATCTTAGCTTATCCCTGCTTAGCTTATGAAATGTGATGAGCTTGAGCTCGCCTGGGCTATTCAGGTCAGTTCATCAGCCAGTCATATCGGAGAAGCTGTCTTCTTTAGAGCCTCTGTAGAACTACTTTCAGAGCCCCTTGGTGCAGAGTGGTAAGCTGCTGTCCTGAAGTTCAAGCTTTGCTCACGACCTGAGTTCGATTCCAGCAGAAGCTGAGTTCAGGGAGCTGGATCCAGGTTGACTCAGCCTTCCATTTCATTTCATTTTATTCGATTTATATCCCGCCCTCCCCACCGAGGCGGGCTCAGGGCCTTCTGAGGTCGGTAAAACGAGTCCCCAGCTTGCTGGA